>NC_056737.1:1092470955-1092513455 GCF_019279795.1 Protopterus annectens
TGTAAACAAGACAGAGAGGTGTAAAACTGTTTTCCATTGTCTTTATTGCAGATAGAAAGAGAACTTAGAGTGATTCACAGCTGCTTACAATGTAGCCATGCCTTTCACAGCAAAATAGGCAATTAGATCAGTCAATGGTTCAAAGATAGTTGTCACTTCTTTTGACAAATTTACATAAGCAGCATCATGGTATTGAAATGCTAAGCTTTAAACTTTAAATGTTTATTGTTTATACTACTTGACATTTTAAGATGACTTGAATGTAGTATCAAAGATGTCTGTGACATTCAGAGAAAAGTCAGAAAATATTTGTTCATGTAAATAATTCTTGTAAAGTATCACCACATTTCCAAAGTGTAAGGGGAAGGGCTGTCAATTCATCTTGGACTGCAAAAAGATACTTTGAACAAAGACCAGCAATTTTGCAACTGTTTTGGTTGAAGCTGTATATTTCCTTAGTATACTATAAAACAACCCCTGAGACACACACAAATGAGGGCCATTCAAGAAATAAAAGAAGCAGCCCTGTTACAGACAGTATATAAGATGACAGTGACTGACACTAATCCCATTGTATGTTAATGGAATGTGAATACACCACTACTTCCTCATGTCTAGTATAACTCATATAAAGCAGACTTGAAATGGATTATGGGAAAGAAAAAGGCTTGAAGAAAAATAAGATCACATTGATATGTCAAGCCCCATTGACAGCCGTTTTGCAGAAAATGTAAGAATTCTATAAGAAGCAGTCAGAGTGATTTTGAGATTTTAAAATACCTCGGAAAACATATTTTTTTTATTTCTAAGACTTGAGTTTTCCTTTGAGCTCTCTCCTAATGCAGCCAAATCAAATAAACAAATATCATAAAATCAATACAAATTGTCTCCCAGTTACAGGTGTCAAATAATTAACTGGCTAACATTTGCACTTGTCTTATTTGCTGTCTGTGTACTAAAATTTTAATGTGACTATAGATATGCACACGCACTTTAAAATAATGCTGAATGTCCTCTAGGTGGATGTTTCCTTAACATGCTGTAAATACTCCATATTGTACTTAACATAGTTAACATCTGTTAAATGTTTTATATATATGTATATATATATATATATATATATATATATATATATATATATATATATATATATATATATATATATATATATATATATATATATATATATATATATATATATCTCAGTGTTATATTTTTACATTTAGATCTTTATAATTACTCGGGCAAATATATTTAATATGGAGCTATTCTCCCCAAACCTATCATACTTCCCTGGTAATCAAAGGCAATTAAATATATACAAAACTGAATTAAACTCATAAAATACTACCTGCCAGACCTCCATATTCATTTTTCAACCCCATTCTTGGTAGTTTGCCTTAATATTATACAAACGCATGAATACCATTTAGAATAGTTAACTATATGCAATTATGCATTTCTATTTGCGTTTCATAAGTGATACTAATTCGTCCTCTAAATGTGTTTATTCAATCAAAGTAACTGCCTGCTGTCTTCCTATCCTTCCAACAATGAAATGTGGCAGGATGCAGAGTTTACAGCCAAAATGCCTTTAATTCTACAGAATAGAATGGTGGCTGTAGATCAGAAGTATGAAGAGTATCTGTATTGCAAGATACCCCTAGCTGACTGCATAGCCATGGGTTGATGATAAGCTTAGCTCGATTTGTAAGCACCAGATTAAATATTTTGTGTTAGCTTCTCCCAAGTTTTTCTTACACACAATGATTTATGTCTGGTGTGTGTGTGTGTGTGTGTGTGTGTGTGTGTGTGTGTGTGTGTGTGTGTGTGTGTGTGTGTGTGTGTGTGTGTGTGTGTGTGTGTGTAATTTCGTTTAAGCTGCACTTATGTGCTCCTATACGACAATAAAGTTTATTTTAATCTTGCCTGCAATATCTTTATATTATCTCTTTCCTTTAATTAAGACTTTGGTATTTTTACCTAACTCATTTTCTTTTCCTCCTCTCCTTTATTCTAGGCATATAAGCCCTGTATCCATCAAAAACTACTTATTTAAAGGTTAAAGAATTCCTTCAAGCACCTCATGCTCCATACCTGTCTACTACAGAAGCATAGACACAACTGTATAACTGTGGATCCTGCGCTTCTACTGGTCCCCATATATTGCTTATATATGTTTTATATTTAGCTATCTAACAACACTATATATCTCACCTGTATATGGATCCCTTGCACATCACCAAGATGTACATATCCTCCTTTCCCTGCCCATTGGTTTTCTTCCCCTTATTTTACTTCATTCTGTAAACCAGCTTTTCCAATTAGTATAATTTGGCAATACTACTTGTCTTTTACTGTATTTTACCCCACCTGTAATCCCAACAATCTTGTCATTTCCCATTATCTTCATACTTTTACTTAGTTATACTTAGCGCACACATTATTTTACATTCGTAGAGCTTCTATATTATTTTATTAAACACTGCTTCAGTTCATATCACTAGTTCCAACCCTCCTTACCATAACTCCTGCTATTTTTGTTGTTTCCTATATAGCAGTACTTTTTTAACATATACCACACGCGTCCTATGTTTAATCAATAAGAATACCCTTCCTTTTACAATATCTCCTACATGTTGGTTTGTCACTAATAAGTGCAACAGTAAAACTCTTGGTTACACTGGCATTACTTACAGATTATTTTTGCAGTAGACACAGGCAGCTGAGCTCAGGTCCAGGTTGCTCCGTTCACCCTCACTCTGCTGGGCTCAGTCTGCTATCCTACCCTACTGCCACTTCCTACCCATCCCAGTGCATCTACATTTATCTGACACTATCCACACCCTCCAATTACCAATAGCCAATCAAAACCTACTATCACATAATCCCCACCCACACTAATTCAATGTAATTAACCTCTCATGAGATACAATATAATGTACTCCACTCCCTATCTTCTGATAACCACTTAACCTGCTACTAGGAAGTTTACCTCAAATCAAATCACTTTTCTATAAACAGAACACCTAAACCCATTTACTTAATCACTGGCTCTCTCCCCCTTCTACATCATTAGAACCTTCCCACCAACTCTAGCACCTAAAAATGTTACTCCTTCACATATTGCTCCTCAACCTTCTCAGTCTAGCCTCTCACCTAACAACTTATCATGATCAGCTTCCAACCACTTTCTCCTCCAATAACATTTCACTCCATCACCCATACCCAATAAAGTCTACAAAGATTGTGATAGGGCCATATCTCTTTTACATCTGTTGATTGCTGTACATATAGATACACTCATAAATCCTCCATATCCCAAAGTATACACAAGTATGAAAAACTAATAATAAAACTCTCAAACTTACACCTACTAAAACATCTCAAACATATTGGTGACATTCACTCTAATCCTGGCCCAAAACTTGATAAACAAGACCTCCCCCACTTATCAGCACCATAATACAATAAATAGGTCCCCTAAAGAATCTAACCTATTACTCTTGAACATGAATCTTCGGAGCATAGCTAATAAAACTCACAAATTCCATGCAAGCTTCTACTCCCCAGATATTGCTGTACTGGCTAAATCCCAAAATAAACAATAAAGAAATTCTACTTCCAAGTTATAACATGCACAGAGCACAGACTTGATAGAATAAATAAACATGGGGTGGAATAGCCATAATTTACAAAAATAACCTCAAATTACAACATCTAGAACCAAATGCCCCAGAATTCAACAGTACGGAGATATTATTTAGCAAACTGGAAATAAACCCAAATGAATATCTGATCATCATAGGAACTTATATTCCTCCTGGCAATAACCACTCTATAATAGAAGATTTTCTTCATTGGACATCCTTAATGTTTCCTTAGGAAACCATCATAATGGGTGACTTTAACACCAACTGGTCCTCTTTTGACTCAGAAACCCCCTCAAATGTTATTAGCCTGCACGGTTTCACCCAAGTCCCTGTGTTGGAGGGAAGCCTTCTAGCTTATCAATGGGAGTGGTAAGCACTAGTTAGCCTATACAAGATGAGTGGTTTCTGGCCCAGAAATTGTAGTTTATTGGCTGTTTGGGCAGTTTTTCCATCTCTTTCAACTTTCTGGTTTAAAAGCCCATGTTTGTGCTTTTCCCACCTTTCCTGTAACTAGTCTAGTCCAGGTACATATTTGCTGTATCCCAGAATGCATGTAAGCTTCTGAGCCCCACAAGCCTTTCTGTGTTGGAGGAAAGCCTTCTAGCTTATCAGTGGAAGTGGTAAGCACTAGGTAGCCTATCTATCACAAGAGGAGTGGTTATTGGCCCAGAAATTGTAGTTTATTGGCCATTTGGGCAGTTTTTCCATCTCTTTCAACTTTCTGGTTTGAAATCCTGCATTTGCACTTGTTTCTCACCTTTCTTGTAACAAGTCTAGTCCAGATACAGATTTGCTGTATCCATAACTGTTTGTAAGCTTCTGAGCACCCCAAGCCTTTCTGTGTTGGAGGAAGCCTTCTAGCTTATCAGTGGGAGTGATAAGCACTAGGTATCCTATCTACCACAAGAGGAGTGGTTTCTGGCCCAGAAAATTGTAGTTTATTGGCTGTTTGAGCAGTTTTTCCATATCTTTCAACTTTCTGGTTTAAAAGCCCATGTTTGTGCTTTTCCCGCCTTTCCTGTAACTAGTCTAGTCCAAATACAGATTTGCTGTATCCAGAACTGTATGCATGCTTCTGAGCCCCCCAAGCCTTAATGTGTTGGAGGGAAGCCTTCTAGCTTATCAGTGAGAGTGGTAAGCACTAGGTAGCTATCTACCACAAGAGGAGAGGTTTCTGGCTCAGAAATTGTAGTTTATTGTCCGTTTGGGGAGTTTTTCCATCTCTTTCAACTTTCTGGTTTAAAAGCCCACATTTGCACTTGTTTCCCACTTTTCCTGTGACTGTCTAGTCCAGATACACATTTGCTGTATCCAGGACTGTTTGTAAGCTTCTGAGTAGTGCCAAAATCTGCTCTTCAATTTTTCCCTTCAGTCTGCCAGTTCTTTCCTCTCCTGTACTTTTACTCACTTATTAGTCTAGCACTTTACCAGACTTCTTGTAGCAATTATTGTAGCACACAAAAGTGCTACCACCACTAAACTTTCTACAAGGAAACAGCTCCATTACTTATTATTAATGCCCACCCCTCCAGGCATGTCTAAAAGTCAGTTCCCTGTGCTTTCTCCTATTACCCTGGTGAACTTGGGCATCCTGAGGCAATGTAGCAACTGTCCCATGTACACTGACAACCCTGTCCTCTTACCTTCCAACACTCAGACTTGCGAGAGATGCACTTATATATCCAAATTGGAAGCCACACACTCTCCAGCCAAGACCAGAATAGCTGGTCAAGAGAAGAAGGTCAACACTTGCACCACACCACATGGAACACATAGTCCTCCAGAATACACACCAGCACTGCCTTTAAATTAAAACACAAACCACACACTCACTTTCATGGGGGCTCTCAATAAAAATCTACCCAAACAGTAGAGACCTCCATGGCAGAAATGCACTCAACCACCACAACACAACACTAATCATGAGACACATAGCTTTTCTAAGGGTATGCCACTCAACCAAAGTCCCTAAGGCAAAACATCACGCCCAACACACTAGTCATATGTGACTCGATAGTGAGGCACACTGATGTCCCACTCACTAGGTTGAATAAGGAGAAAGTAACAGTCAACTGCCTGTCAGGTGCCAGGATCCACCATATGATGCATGCACTCAAGTCCCTCAACAACAGGTACAAATATGACTCTGTAATTGTACATGTGGGTGTGAATGACCTGAGACATATCTCCCTGGACTGCATGAAAAGAGATATGGAGGAGCTCTCAGATTATGTAGTCCAGGCCGGTATGACCCTAGCTCTGAGCAGTATCCTACCATCACCCAGAATGATACCACAGTACAAGCAGAAAATGATTGATTTCAACAATTGGCTAAGTTTCTGGTGTCATTCTAAGGGGATCCAGTATCTGTCTGCCTGGGATGACATGTTTGACAGATCTTGATGCGTTGCCAGAGATGGCCTGCATCTGTCACCTCTGGGCTTCCGGACACTTGCCAAGGCTCTTGCCACCCCTATAGTGCCTTTTTTAGGTGATGCTCCAAAGACCAAATTACCACTGGAACAGCTACAAACAAATGCAATCTGAGGGTCATGCAGCTCAATGCTAGAAGTCTAAATCTCAAAATGCACTCACTCGAAGCACTCCTTAAAATAGAGAACATTGACATTTGTGCCATAACAGAGACCTGGTTCAAGGCAGCAGAAAGCACCCCTGCACTACGAGGCTATAACTCATGCCACACCTTTCGGCCCTAGAACTTGGACTGAAGCTCCAAAAGTGGTGGTGTCTCCATATTCATAAAGGATGTGCACACCTCCAGACTGGTAGCCCAAGATAATGCATCTGAGATAATTCAGGTGCAGCTAACAGTGGGTAAGACATTGCCTGCAATACATTCCCAACCATGTCCCATGTTTCTAAGCATCCTGGAGAATATTAGGGTCCAACCAAACACTCTCATACTGGGTGACTTCAACTACCCCTCCATTAACTGGGAAACTACTTATGTACCAATACACTTGTCCATTTCCTGGAATTCATTAATTCCATTGCCCTGGACCAGCTCATACTTACCCCCACTAGAGGTAGCAACATCCTTGACCTGGTCATTACTAACATGGGCGACCTTTGCTGTACACCCAATAGTCAACTCCTCTCTGGTTAGATCTGACCACAAACTAATCACCTTAGAAATCCACATCTCTCCTATCCCCCCTCCCAGCAAAGGTAACCACCATGAAAAACTTCCCCAAAGCTAACATTGGGCTCCTGAAAAGAGAGGTGGCTAACTTTATGGCACCCATACAAATGGAGAATAGTTGCATGACTGCCGAATCATACACCAATGCACTGTACGAACACCTACACAATTGCATGGATCTTGCCATACCCAATAGAACCAAGACGCTCTCTTCCAAAAAAAGAAGCTAATCTGGTGGTCCTCTGCCATAAACAAACTCTACAACAGAAGGAGGAAACTGATGTGGAATAAGTTGACGTTCCAAGACTGGGAAAACTCTCTTATCAGCCTCAACAAAAAGTTGAGATCCCTCATCAAATCCTCTAATGCTAGCTATAAAATCATAATTGCAGCAGATAGTAAAGACAACTGCAAGGCTTTCTATAGTTATGTAATGGTTCTCCATGGCAATTCCCAAATTTGGTCTGAGCTACTGCACAATGGAACTTCCTATACCAAGCCAACAGATATTGCCAATATGCTGGCCGACAGATTCAGTGCCACCTTTACCCCTCTCTCCCCCACAAAGAACCAGTCACAATACCAGTAGATTGCCATGTACCCTGTATTACTGCTGAACAGGTTAAAACAGCACTGTCCAAGGCCATGAATACAGCTTCTATGGGGCCTGACAATATCCCTGGCTGTGTTCTGCATGAACTACAGAGTGAACTGGCACCTCACCTGTATGCCCTGTTCAATTACAGCCTCACCTCAGGCTTTGTCCTTACCAAATGGCACACGTCTACAGTCATCCCTCTCCACAAAGGAGGAGTGACTACAGATCCTGGGACCTATTGCCTCATCAGCCTGACAAGTCTGATATGCAAAGCTATGGAACGCATCATCATGGGCCTAATAAACAAGGATATAGGGAATCTCCAAACTCTGGATCCCACACAGTTTGGTTTTTCTGAAGGGTAGATCATGCCTGCTCAACTTGGTCAACTTATTTAAATTAGTCACCAGAGCTGTGGATGAAAGCAAGGTGGTTCATGCAGCCTATCTTGATCTGGCCAAGGCCTTTGATACCATTCCGCACTCAGGAATAATAGAAAAACTCACCAAGCAAGGCATCAACCCTATATCACTAGGTGGGTTGCAAACTGGCTCACAGGTAGAACACACAGTGTGAAAGTAGCTGACTCCAAGTTAGACTGTCACCAGTCACAAGTGGAGTCTCACAGGGTTTTGCCCTGGGTCCTCTCCTATTTGGTATCTACTTCTCTGAATTCCAGGCCAACATGAAGGGACTCTGGCTGACAAAGTTCTCAGATGATTGCAAGATGGGAGCTATTATAAACTCCCCAAATGATGTTGACATTCTACAGCAAGGTCTCACTGAGACCAACGACTGGTATTAGAACCATAGCCTTAAGCTCAATGCCAAAAAATGTTGTCATCCCCTTTGGGAAAAAACAGGTTCCCATGAATCACCACATTGATGTCCACTGAACACAAAAGGTGTTATAAGAGATCTGGGATCACAGGTTTACAGCAACCTATCCTTTGACCACCACATTGCCACTATGGTTAGAAAGTCCTTCTATGTGGCACATCCCATTAATAAGAGTTTTGCATCCAGGAAGAAAGAGGTCATTGTTTCTCTCTACTCTTCCATTATTAGCCAATCATTGAGTACAATGCTCCATTAGGCATGTACCTCACTAAACACCTGCAACAACTGGAGAGGCCGCAAAAGTACCTCACAATAGGATCCTAGGCCTTAAACATCTGTCCTATATAAACAGACTCAAAAAAACTCCAACAATTCTCTGTCTCATATTGCCTACTTAGAGGCAATCTCTGCTTGAGTTACAAAGGCATGTCGGACCCAGCTCTGTTAAAAATGCTACATCTAAAGAAATCCCAATCCCTCCGCACCACATGCTCCAGAGACCTCAACCTCATTACCACAATCAACAGAACATTCTGGATGGACAGGTTCATAACTCAGAGACTGCCCATGCTATGGAATAGACTTCCCATACATGTCAAGCAGAGCACCTCACTGGCCCTCTTCAATAGAAATCTTGATTAGTGGATGGGAAATAGAAAATTCACCCCAGGGATCACTCCAGTGGCTTTACTAGACACAGGTACTGGGAATGAAGGTCAGGTGGTATGATGCCAAGGTAATCCAATGGGCTAGGCTTGTAAAGGCTCCAGGGCCATTAGCCTAGTACACACCTGTGAACTTATGAACTTATGAAGTAATACAATCTGCAATCAGAATAGACAAAGTTACCAAACGACAGTCAATTCTGGACTGGATCTTAACAAATAAGCCATTATATGCTTATCAATCAGGCTGCCTCCCTGACACCGCCAGTGACCACCCCCCAACCTACCTACTTAGACAAGCATCTTCACCTCCCCAGAATACTACCTCTCAACATATATGTAACAAAAAAGATTTCAACACTCATACCTTCATCTCCATTCTTCAACTCTATAACTGGTCCCCACTTAAGACACTACCCTTAGATTCTTAATTATATAATTTGGCTGTACATACTAACTCCGTTAACATATCCCTTCTAACATCTACTTCTCTATAAGTAGTTACAGTCCTAGCTGCAACTCTCACCATGGAAGTATTACTAACTATGCACTACTTTGCCTAAGTGATTTCCCTACTTAATTTCCTAACTAATGTTATGTTCCTCCACATATATAAGTTCAACCATATATTTGTCTATATTCAAGTGTTAAAAGTCTTGTTCTAGTTGGTACTATGTACATATTTTTGTTTTTAAATTTTTATCCTCTAAGTGTGTTAACACTCATTTTTTTGTCTATAATTTCTATTACTTGATGTGATGATTTTGTATGTAAGCTTAGGCTGGAGCTTTTGTCCTCGGTGCTCTGCTGAAAATGGGCACTCCCTCAGTCAGACCATCCCAGTAAACAAATGTAGAATAAATAAAATAAATAAAATAGATAATTCTGCCATTAATTTTTTAATACCACTTTCATATCCTAAGTATATTAAATAAACTGGCACCATGTAGAACCATAAGGGTAAAATTAAATTATGTCCCTTGGATAACAAAGGAAACTAAACAACTGCTTAAACTTAAGAGAAAAAGCTTGGACACAATAGCATTTTAATAAAATTCAGGTTAATCTAGATTACTAGTGACAACCGAGAAATAAAGCCAAAGCTCAGATCAAACATGACAAAAAACATACTATGATGAAATGCAACAAAAACACCAAAATAACCCACAACAATTCTGGTCCTCTATAAAAAAAACTTCTCCAGCCTGTCCAACCTACAAGACCTTCTGCAACAACACTAAACAATACAGACAGCATAGCTGCCCAGTTCAACAAATACTTTACTTATTTTATGCTATCTCTTACTAAGAAAAACAACAACATTCCTCTAGCTATCCCACTACTATCCAATGAAACCACTGATGCTTTCTCGTTCGAACACACCCAAACCAATACCATTAAAAAATTGCTCAGTAAGCTTAAACCTAAAATCCTGGCAGCTGACAAATTGCCCACAGAATACCTTACATTAGCAACTAAATTTATCTCGTACTCTGTCTCCATTCTGGTTAATCACTTCATCTCAGACCATTATATTCCAAAAATTTGAAGAATATCAAATATCATCCCATACACAAAGGAGGGAATTCTGCTGAACTCTCCAGCTACAGACCAACTGCAATTTTATCTCCACCAGCCAAAGTACTAGAAAATTGTATTCATGCCCAACTCATGAACTACCTTTTAGCTAACCTACCAAACACACAAGATGGTTTTCACCCCAATCACACTGCCACAGCTGCCCTTCTGATTTTTACAAATGCAATTAACTAAAATCATAATGAAGGTAAACTAATTTATTCTATCTTGCTGGACCTATCCAAAGCTTTTGAAATTGTCTCTCACCAGAAACTCTCACTGAACTCTCTAATCTAAAACTGTCTCTCATCTCTTTCATGGTTCGGTAAGTACCTGAATTGTTAACAGCAAGCTGTCAAATGGAACCAATATCTTTCTGTTCTCTCTTGCCTGTCACTATGGAAGTCCCCCAGGCCTCAATTTTAGGTCCTCTTCTCTTTATTATCTTAACCAATAAACTTCATACTGCCACCCAGTTCATCTCTATTTTTCTATTGTAGACTACTCTACCCTAATCTGTGCTACACCCACCCTTCAAAAACATGTAGAAATAACACAATTAGCTTTTTTCTGCTGTAGAATCCTGGATCTTAAACTCACAACTGATTCTTTACCCAAACAAAACTAAATGTGTGCTCTTTGGACCCAACAAACCCCTAGATTGTTCATCCACATTTCAAATCCATTCCTCCAACAATACCATAAGTGCCACAGAATCCCATGTGAAACTGCTAGGTGTCCTAATAGACAATAATATGAAATTTGATAAACATCTAGCTCAGATTATCAAAAAGACACACACACATAAAGCTAGGAACACTATATATAGTTAAACCGTACCTCAAAAGTACTACAAGACAATCAATTGCTAGAAACCATCTACTCTCTACTCTTCACTATGCCTCTCCAATTTTCACCAAGTTAAAGAAAACAGATCTAACAAAACTAGAAGTTTGCTACAAAACAAATAGCCAAATTCAGTACAAATTCCACACACAAAACCCTTCACTGCACTGCTCTACATCAACTCAGGTGGTTAGAATTGCCCCACTACCTAATCTATCCCCAGCTTAATCCTGCCCACAGACTGACACACCAACCACATAAATGCCCTGTCCTTCTAAAGCTACTCCAACCATATATCAACAAATGGGTCTTCCATTCTTGAAATAAATCTCTACTCTATATATTCAATTCCAATAATACTCCTGGTGACACTATCTACTCCAACTATTTCTTCAGAATTTGGAATGCTATCCTGCAAAGTATTATAACCGAAGCTAACTCCGCAAATTTAAAAAAACTACTTAAAAATTACCTGATCAATACCGGGCTTTGTTCATGCACTAGTCCTGGCTAACCCATATTCTCCTGTTCGATAGCTCCTAACCTAGTGTCTTCTTCCCTCACTGACCATCATATTGAACTATACTATTTTTTTACCTCCCTTATCTTTTCCCCCCAAAAAACAAACTAGAAATCTTTATATTCCTCTTCCCTCCTATAGATAATTAAGTCTTTCATTTTCTGTCTTCTCTCCCCCTTTAATTAATCCACCTTACTTTTTTCACTCTTTGTCTATTCCTTAACTCCCTGCTGTACTTCCTTCTAAGTAATCCCTTCCCCCCCACTTCTCTCTTCACCCTTCTAACCACTAAACCTTCTCAGAACCTTGCTTTCCCTCATGCTTCCTCATCATGCCTACCTCACACTTTACACTTTAGCACCTCGGTACCGCAACCGATATTACTTCTCTCTTTCCTCTCCTCTCCTCTCTCTGTCCTGTCATCAAGTCCTATAAAATAAGATCACCTTTACAGTATCACTCGCATTATTATTTATTTGTAGAATTTTGCCTGTATCATTGTAAGGTCTGACTTACAGAGATTGTCTCCTGTTAAATACACATATGTTCCTATTAAACAAAGACAGTTTAACATGTGTAAAAGTGATTGTAGTTCTATGGTATGATTAGTTCTGACTGTGCTGTGTATATAAAAGTGATTGTTTCCTGATATATATATATATATATATATATATATATATATATATATATATATATAAATAAATATATATATATCTATATATGTGTGTGTGTGCGTGTGTGTGTAAAGTCCCGCATAGTCACGTAATATGTTAATGTAATCTATGAAAATGGAGACTCACTCAGTTGGACTTTTCCCAGTAAACAAACATCAAATAAATAAATAGATTGCACTTTAATCAATAGGTGTAGTAATACTTCTCAACCTCTTAACACAAGAAATCTGGACATAGCCTAAAATAATGGGGAGTGGGGGACAAAGCCCCCAAAATAGAGACAGATTTTAAGTATTGCTCTTATAAACTTAGAAAGTTGCTACATTAACAGGATCTGTGTTAGCATGAATTTTCTGAAGGATATAAAGTCTGAAACTCAAATATATGTGATTATTTTTTTTACTTCAAGCCTCAGTGGTTTACCAGAAAAACACAAATTTTATGAAGATCAGACCAAAATATGAAGCAATAATCTGGACAGTTGAGAACTATGGCTGAAATTTGGTATCCGTTGCTGAGGAGGTCAGAAGCCAGAGCGAAAGACAAAAATATGACTACAGAAACTAAATCATAATTCAGGCACCATTATTTTCTGACAGCTAAGCTACTAAACTGATTTAACATTTTCTTTTACAGTTCCTCATGAGGTGCTAACAGCAAATCAATTAAGATGGTTTCAATTATGAAAACTTAAAATAGACCCATCATGCTAAAGCTACCATAATAATTACTTTAAATGCTAAACTAAAGTGACATACTGCAAAGTGCGGACATGCACAATATATCCTAACGCCATCCCATTTGACTTACATCAGTGCACTGAAACAGTTCATATTACACAGTAACATTATTTTAAAATATAATAAGTCTCTAAAATGTTTTACATGAAGAACATGGTGGCAAGACTTTGGATAATTTATATTTTTAATGATGGTGGGGGAGACATTCTACTTTGGTCATGAGAGTTATGTCCTCATAATCAAATAATACTCCACCTCCTCCTCCCTAGTCTAAGTCAAACATAAATTACCCTTTCCTTGCTATGAGGCATTGCTTAATTATAGCAAGTCTTCACAACATAACAAGAAACATTCCCAGGATGGAAGTTCAAAGGTAATGAGCAAACAACAGTGGGAATTGGTATATGGAGAGTGAAAGGAAAAGAAATAAAGAAAATGATGCCAACAGGAGTTAGAGAAGGAAGAATTAAAGAAACATGAATGAAGGGAATTGATTTAGAAAGTGTAGGCAGCCCAGATTTAAGGAAATGTGTACAGGCTGGTTAAGGTACACTTACGTGTCTCGACTAAAAACTTCCTGAAGCCATAAACTCATAAGTGTAGGATAAATTATAAACACATACATGAGCACACACTCATGCACAGACATACACACACACACACACACACACACACACACACACACACACACACACACACACACACACACACACACACACACACACACACACACACACACACACAAATTCAAATACAGCTAAAGCCTTCTGTTTAAGCAGTATTAACAGTCAGATAAGTGAAATGAAAATACTAGCCCCGGGATTCAGGAAGCTGAAACTTCCATGCAGGAACAGTGTAGGAGCTCCTGCATGGAAAATGGCCGCTGAGCGATTCAGGATAGTGCTGTTTTCACGTGCACGAGTGGCCCTACACTGTTCCAGCATGGAAAACCAGCAAACATGCAAATCACCTAATTTGCTGCTGAAAACCATGCAAATGAGGTGATTTAGCGATTCAACAAACTGCCAGGTCTCTGTGCTAGAACAGAGCAGAAATGTATTCAGAAAATGAGTACATTTCTGCAACTGACAAAACGGAGGCATGACAGCTTGTGAAAAAGCATGTATTATGTACATTAGACATGCCAAATATAAGGCCATTGGCATTAACAACATTTTTTTAGGCCGATCTCGGCCATTTAAGCATAGGGCAGCAGCGAGCAAATGGGAACATGTCGAAAATAAAAAAAGTTAAATCTGCATTTTGCCATTATAGTCTATGCCATGCAGAATGTAAACAATACCAGGGAGCACTGGTTGTCAAAGAGAAAGGGTCCGCTTTAGTGCAGAAACTAACAACCTACACACTGAGGTATGCAAATGAGGGGAGTTATACTGAATCACATATTTCTTCAAAGTGTCAGCTGGTACTTAACCGTGTAAGGGCAGCAATACAACAGTGCAAGTCTAAGAGCTGGATGACTTCATAAGGGGGTGTGTCATGCTTGCTATAAGCTCATTGGAGCTCTGTGGCCTGTGTTTGCCCTTAGCTAAGCACAGCTAAGGAAGGGTGTGTGTCAGATGTGCCTGAGCACTGTGTACATAGCCTAAAAGGGTGTGCATGGCATGCACTGGGTTTTAAACATAAACAGAAAAAAAAGAGGAAATGGCAGCACTGTTTACATTTCAGCACAGGGTATGCACAGCGCACCTCAGGGCTTAAATAGGGAGAAAGTGGGAAGGGGAAACAGCAGTAAAAGGCAATCAAGGAGAACTAGCATAGCTGGCAGGTGGAATGTAGCAGAATCTGCCAATTACTCATGCAGCAGCCCAGCACACTACTTTAAACTATGCAAACACCTTTCAGACTGTTTTTTCACACAATCTCCACACCACCAGTGTACACAGACAGGGGATTTTTAACTGGCAAAACTAAAAATGTTAGAGCTGCTGCTGCTGTTTTACTCCATCAATATGTGCTAGAGACTGAGGGTGGTAAGGAGGAGAATGCTGACAACTGACCCACATTGAGGAGGAGGAGAAGAGTGTATAGACTCAGGGTAACCTACCAGGGACTACAGGAGCTGGAGATAGTCGACTGCTATAGGGTGGACAGGGACATTCTACAGCAAATCGTCCAGCTGTGGCAACCCCACCTCACACACAGAACCAACAGATGGGAACCCATCCCACTGGATACCAAGGTATATGTAGCCTTAAGAATACTAGCCAAAGACCAACTGGGGATATCATGGGGGTCTCACAGACATCAGCATCCAGGGTACTCCACCATGTCCTGGATGCCATCTCAGCACATGTCAGCGAGCACATATATTTCCCCAGCACCCGTGAGGCATTGACCAGAAATATGCATCTCTTCCACCATATAGCAGAATACCCTGAGGTAGTGGGTGCTATAGATGGCACGCACATACACATCAAAGCACCACCTGGCAAGCGGGGTAGGGTCTATATAAACAGCAAGGGCTTCCCCTCCATCGACCAGCAGGTCATGTGCAATGCCCAGGGCATTTTCATGGAAGTTTGTGCCGGCAGCACTTGAAGCTATCATGACTCCCACATCTGGTATTCCTCACAGCTGTATCAGGGGTTTGCCAGAGGGGGCATCCCATATGGCCATCTAATGGGGGATGCTGGCTACGCACTGGAGCCGTGGCTGATGACACCCATAAGAAATGCACACACACCTGCACAAGAACTCCATAATGAGGCACATGTACAAACCAGGATCATTATAGGGCATGTGCTTGGGATACTCAAGTCACGGTTCTGCTGCCTTGACATATCCGGTAGACCCTTGCATTACTCTCCAGCTGCATGTACACAAATGGTCATAGTATGTGCCATGCTACACAATATGATCCTGCAGACACAGCTACAGCAGGAACAGCACGGGGCAGGGCCACACAGCCCATCAGCATTGCCAAGGCACAGGCACAGAGGGACTCAGAGGAGGAACTTCCTGAGCCTGCCCCTGTAGGCAGAAGGAGGCATGCAAAGTATGCCCAGGCCTTGGCAAAGAGGCAACGAATAGCACACACATTGACATTGTGGGGACCCTGGGACTGATACCTCTCTCTGACTCACACATACAGTAAAATGGATGCCAAACATGCCACTTCCTGTGCTTTACCATATACAGGGAGTGTACTACGTGCATCTGACATAGTCAGCCCTCCAGCACCATCCTCAATACTGGCCTAGCAACAAGGTAAGTCAACCTTCCTATCAATTACTGAATGGAGTAGTATGTTCGTGATAGCTGTATGTATGGTATGGATGCAAGAATGCAAGGGAATTGGGTGGCTGAATGGGATAGCAGCAGACAGCTGACAGCTATATGAGATAACAGGAAATCCATAACAAATACTGGTGTCAACGTACTGGGCAGTACTACATAAGGTGACAACTCCCACCGCAGTATATGTGATGGCCCAAATAACTGTGGATGTCAATAGATCACACACATGGATGTCAATGAGGATCACATACCCACCACCAGCCTCACACAGCAGGACAGGTGTAGATGACCATAAAGAAAGGCCGGGCTAAGGCTCCCAAATTATGGCAATGGTGAACAAACCCCCTCCAGACCTACACAGACATATTACAACAGGTCTGGCAGCTGTATTTTAGTTCTGAAGGGTAAGAAGTCTAAAACTGAAATTTATGCCATCTAAATCTAATGTGTACTCTACTGATATGCATCCTTTCTGCATGATAGGTCACAATACAATATGAAATGGAAGTCAGCAGTGTAACTGAAATACCAGTACAGTTTTTGCAAATATTTAAAGGATTCAGATGTGCACCCCCCAATCCCATGTAGAAATGCAGTAACATGTAAGTTTGAGGAGTAATATCACTGGAGCACAGATTACTAGGGCTGTCCCAATCTACATTATATATTGTTGCATGTGTGTAATATGCAGGGGTCAATGTATTAAGTTTGTTGTGTGTTTAATAATGTCTGGAAGCAGTTAGCATGTAGGGCTGGATGGTTGTGTCTCAATGGCCTAGGTACAGTACTGTGGTCAACAGGGCCATGTTCGGACAACTGCAGTGCCAACCACACTGCTTCTCAGCTACACCCATGTCAGCAATTGTACATACTCACTGTCCAGATGTCAATATCTGTCACCGTCAGAAAGCTAGACACACCATGAATGGGGGCCCATACATAGAAACAGTACACAGGTGGAAGTACCCTACACAGAGTGCATATAAAATAACTGTCAACTGCATGCAACTTTGGAATTATACATAGAGGTGAGCATCACATTAGCTGTCCCTCTTGTATGGAACACTGGTAGTCTGGCCAATCACTGGCAGACCACAAAAGGCACAGTTATAAAGTAATGACAGGCTCCCCATGTCCACACACAAGGCAGCATAAGGGGAATGTCCCAGGTATATCTGTGAGTCAGGTGCCAGTAGCTTCCATATCACACATGCACTCAGCTCACCCCACCATCAGCCACAGGTTTATCACAGGTCATATCCTTGCTGTACAGAATGAGTACAGCATGAACCCATCTCTGTATGGGAATACATGCATGATGCCGCATGCTGAATAGGTTTCCCATGCAGGTGTGTCCTTAGCTGTAAGCAGCAACCTGCCCACATCCAGACTTGTGGATTAGTATGAACATGAAGGATAGACAGAAACACCTGAACCACTTACCATTGTCACCCTAGGATAATCCACTGGCATGCAGCCTGGGAACATATGTGTGACAGAATGCACTGGCCTGCAACAGGTGGCCTGCAGCACTCTCAAATGGCCTACGGTCCTCTGGCAAAGGCCCATAGTACCAATGTATGGAATGTCAAGGAGTCCTGACTAACAACCTAACACAATAAACAGAAAACAAATGGAAGGCCATGCTGACAAATGCCAGTAGCATGCCACCCCATGTCCTACTGCAAGAACTGTGGACCAGGCCATAAATACTACTGGGATAAAGACCCAACTATAGGGATACACTATAGGGATACACTGAGATATTGCTTTCATAACGTTAGGAAGAGGAGAGAATAACAGAGGGGGTGTAGACTCATGGATGTCATGGAGTATGTGAAGTCTGAAACTCTAATGTCTGCCCATACTACCCCCTGACTGCAAACCCATGAATGAATAGCCTCAAAACTGCTTATAAACTACTATGTGAAGGTAAACTGACCAGATATATGAGTTCTGCCTCTAGATAACCTGGGTGTATCTGTACAGATGAGAGGTATGGCCCCAGCAAGATATGGCCATTCCATGAAGTTGAGAAAAGCACAAGAAGGGGATCCCCAGTCAGCATACTAACAAGGTGCTGGACCATTTACACAGAACCAGCAGTCTATTGTCTGTAGCTACCCCTCCACAATGGCAGGAGGTTGCCGGAATGTGTAGTCTATGTGCCTCAGAATATTAGTCTAAGCTTCATTCATCTTGTATTTCCCTAGTAAATAATTGTTAGCAAAGAATCATATTTGTCAGTAGTTGATGACATGATACATCACAGTGTAAAACAGTATATATATCAGAAAATCTATGCTACAACCAACCCTGTTACACAAGCAACACAGACAGCAATAGTTACAGTATCCCCCGTATGTTACACCCATTGTGTTTCCATACTGGCAACCTATCTACAGATATCCTGCAGAAACAGGTTGCTAGGTGCAGCTGTAGCACACAAAACATTTAACTGGAGTCCAACTCTCCCTGGAATGGATGCATACAGTCAATATAGAAGGTCATACTGGGCATGCTCATACACTTAGAGAAATGAAGCCCATGTCTGACAACACAGTAGACTATATATATCTGTTATTCACAGATGTCTGTGCACACACACCAAATTGTACACCATTTATACTTCACACACACACACACACACACACACACACACACACACACACACACACACACACACACACTGGATAGGAATACTCACACATATCTAAGGCCAACATAATATCATATGTCAGACATACACACACAGAGATGTGGGGGAGAGAATCAGACAGCCACAGAGAGAATCCCATTATGAGGCCTTTCCAGGGGCATATCGTGCTATTGGACTGCAGGGCTGCAGCCCCCCAGCTGAAAAAGAAAAAGAAAAAAAAAAGACTCCGGGAATGGAAAATTAAAAAAACACTCCCAGAATAGACTCTGCACATGCATGCAAGCATTCCAAGAACTACACACGCATGCATGCAGATGCGTGCAAGTATTCCTGGAACTACACATGCATGCATGCAGAATCCGGACTGGTTTAAAAGCAGTCTGGATTAGGCAGATGGCAGTAGACTACAGAAATGCCCAGAAGTCTAGGCAGTTACAACCACATAGATTGGAAGGGGACCAGACTGCAAAGTCTGCCTGCTGGATATCCACATTTTCCTTTCTCATCATGCGGATTATAAAGCAGGGGATTTTCAATGGAGCTGGGACTTATTTCTTCAATAGAGATAGCCCTCTATGAAGCAAAGGATCTTCAATGGAGCTGGGACTTATTTCTTCAACAGAGATAGCCTTCAGGTAAGTTTATTTCACAGGAGTGTGTGTATGTGTGTGGGAAATGCCCCAGATATATATACCTGGTGGCTAGAGAGACTTAGGCAACAATAGTGGTTAAAGAATAACTCAGACTTGAACCCTGTACCTTGTGTGCAGGTAGCAAGATCCTGAATTCCCTACCCACCGTCACTTGTTTAAACTGCTCAAATTCTTGCCTCATATTTTTGTTATGTTCTGTTCCTCATAAAATCTGTGGTTTTCTGGATTTAATTAACTAAATAATGGCAGGCATTTGAATTTCAGACTTTATATTCTTTAGAAAGTACATGGTAACAACAAACATTTTATTCTAGAAGTTTTCTAAGTTTAAAAGATCAATATTTGAAATTTGTCCCTAATTTTGGGGCTGTATTGCCCCATTATTGGCTTTGTCCAAGTTTTTTATGCTAAGAGGTTGAGAGCTATGGTGAGAATTGAATTCACTAAATGATAGCCATTTAAGTTTCAGTCTGTAATGGTGTATTGCTCAGACTATAGTGCACAGGGTCCTGGGTTCAAGACTTTGCAGTGAATAGCATGGTGGTAACACAACATTTTATTCTAGCAACTTTCCAAGATTATATAAGCAATGTTTAAAATGTGTTCTTGTTTTATTTGGGATTTGGCTTTTTCCAGATTTCTTGTGCTGCAAAGTTGAGAGATACAGTTGAGTGTCGAGTTGATTTTACAAGGAGCTGAGAGCTTCAGGGAAAGAGAAGCTTAGTGCTACATATGCTGAGTCTGCTTGCATTATTAATAGCTCCACGGGTAGTTTACTTGTTTTTGATACAGAAGGTTGTGGGTTCTACTCCCACAGTATGTAGATCCATTGCTGATACTGTACTGTGTTGTACTTTTAAAGGGGGTGGATGCTGCAGTCCTACGAAAGTCCTCTTTGCCCGAGATACCTATTAACTATGAACCTGTTATCAGTTTGCCATCCATCCTTATTGCAATATTACTAGCTTACCATTTTTAATGTAACATAGGCAACTTATTCCTCAAGAGCAGGAGGCACTTTATTTGTAGAGGAAGCAATGAAATATAAAGATGTTTCATAGCAGCAACCTCTTCATTAGTTACAGATCCCTTTAATATGTAGTTGTTTAGATGACTTTTTCTTCTGCAGAGATTGTGCATATTTACTCCTACTGGTGGATTGTAGAAGTTTGAGTAGACTTTTATAATGGAAATGTTCTGAATTGGGCAGTTTTGTTATTACTGGTGCATGCATTTTGTTTCATTGTTTACTGGAAAAATATTCAAAACAATAAATTTAAAATGCCCTCTAACAACTCTACTGTATTATGCAAGGAATATAATTTAATACAATCAGGAAAGTGTATCAAAGAACCCATGTATGTTTCCTATGCAAGGGGCCTATGATTCGAAAACAGTCCATAGTTAATCTTTATCTGCCACTGGCAGATGTATTTTCTTTGAATGTGGGTTTCAATGCTGTTTCAATGAATGTGGGTTTCAAGGGCAAAGAAGTTTTAATGCTGTCTATTTTCGTTATGAGACTGCATTGCTTTGTTTAGCGTATGTCTATTAGTGTGTGTGCTGTAAAATGTAAAATAAAACTTTTAAATTATTTTTTATTTTTATTTTTTTTTATTTTACATTTGTTGACCAGACTAGTCTAGCTGGATACATGTCCATTTTCAGTAGAGGCCTGGGGAGAAAAGCTCCAAGAAATCATACATAGTTAAAACAGAAGTTATTACAGATATTATAAAACAGCAAGTATTACAAAAGCCAATGATAATAATTTTTTACCCCCCCCCACAGGTACATAAAAATTGCAAAACACTTAGTGATTTCATGATCAGGTGCAAGATACATATATGTTGTATAATAGTATTTTAAAGAATACATAAATGGAAGAAAAGAAAGGATGTAGGGTGAGGTATAGAAGATAGGAAAATAATTAGTCTGGGTTAGTACAGGAGCATAGCCAGTGTTTATTGAGGTATAGTTTTAGTTTTTTTTTAAAAAGTGAGAGAGAAGACTGAGAAGTGATTTCTGAGGGTAACCAAACAAGCAAGCAGTATTCACGAGGAACGACTCCAAACCACGAAATTTAGCAGTTTTATTGCATAAACACAAAGACACTTATAATTCCTTTATCATAAACGCCTTCGCTATGCATTCACATGCGTTTTCGTCAATAGTGAAGGCATTTCTGATAGAGGAATTACAAGTGTATTTGTGTTTATGCAACAAAACTGCTAAATTTCGTGGTTTGGAGTCGTTCCTCATGAATACTGCTTGCTTGTTTGGTTATAGTTATTTTTTGGCAGTATTATCCATCTTTTCATTATTTCTTGATTTCTGAGGGTAGTTTATTCCATATTTTTCCAACAGAGTTTGAGAATAAGGATTCACCTGCTGAGTTGTTGGGTTTAGTAGTATTGATCAGTAGTTTGTTTGAGGAGCGTAGATTTTTGAGATTATTATAAGGTGTAATTAGGGTAGAAAGTATTGGGGTGTTGCTAGGTTGATACATGGTCTTGTGGATTATTGTAAACTGGTGAAGTTGGAGCTGGTTAAGTAGTTCTAGCCAGTTTAGATGTCGTAGATTTAGACAGTGATGGGTTCTAAAAGGAGAGCCTGTTGCAAATCTAGCAATATTGTTATAGGATGTTGCTAATTTATTGAGGTTGTTTTTAGAGAGATTGGTGTATATAGGAGAAGAATATAGGAGAGTGGAGATTAGGTGAGTTCTGGCTATAGTGGTCCTATCTTCAGGTGTAAGATAGGGTTTAATTCTGTAAAGGGATCCTAGTTTTTTGTTAACTAATTTTATTGTGGTGTTTATATGAGTGTCAAAGTTAAGATTGTTGTCTATTGTTATTCCTAGCAGTTTAGTGGTTGGTTCAGGAGTGATAAGAGTACCGTTTTTAGAAGTGAGATTGAAATGGAAAGAGGTGGACTTTCGGGTTGGTGTAAAGAGTAGTAGTTTAGTTTTCTTGGGGTTTAAGAGGAGGCAGCAGTGTGAGAACCATTGTTCTACAGTGTTGAAAGTTTTTTGAGTAAGATTATGAAGTTCAGTTTGAGAGGAGGCTGAGCAGATTATGGTAGAGTCATCTGCATATTGAATACAGGTGGAGTAAGGAATAGCAGAACTCAGGTCATTAATATAAATGGAAAATAGGAGTGGGCCTAGTATTGAGCCCTGTGGGACCCCAAGGGAGATAGAGAGGTGATTTGATAGTTTATTTTGCCAGAGTACAGCCTGCTGGCGGTTTTCAAGGTAGGATCTGAAACAGCTCATAGATATAGGATAGAGTGAAAGAGAGTTCAGTGTATGGAGGAGTAGTTGGTGATTAACCATGTCAAAAGCTTTAGATAAGTCAATGAAAACTGCAGATGAGATAAGATTTTTGTTGCAGTTATTGTTAATGCAGTTAGTGAATGACAGCAGAGCAGTGATAGTACTGTGGGAAGGTCTGAAACCATGTTGACAGTTGGCAAGTAGGTTGTTCTGAAGAAGGTGGTTAAGAAGTTGTTTTTGGATACACTTTTCCATAATTTTTGCAATAGGGGATAGTAAAGCTATAGTTCAAAAGTTAGAGAAGTGATTGGAGTTCCCCCTTTTGTGTAGTGGGATGATATGAGAAATTTTCCAGATAGATGGGACAGTTCCTTCACTTATAGATCTATTTATCAGAATGGAGATGGGATAGGCAATGGCTTTAGCTCCTTTTTGCAAGAATTCTGCAGGCAGTTTATCGGCTGCGGGAGTATTAGGTTTTAACTTTTGGAGAAGGGAGGAAATGAAGGAAGTAGATACTGGTTGTAAGTGAAATAAAGGAGGTAGGTTTATAGAAGAGGTGGGCAGGTTAGAGGTATCAGGGGATAGGTGGCAAGCTAGAGTTTGGATGGTGTCTGTGAAGAAAAATTTGAAGGCATTGGCTGTTTGTGTGGGATTGCCAGGGTTTGAGCCTTGTGGGTTGGGTAAAATTGATTGGCCTGGGAAAAGAAGATTGTTAATACTAGTCCAGAATTTTCTAGGATCCTTTTGAGTGGTTTGCTGTAAATGTAGATAAAAGTTCTTTCTGTCTAGTAGGATGTCTTTTTTTGTAATATTTCTATGTTCTCTAAAGGTTTGTCGGTCTGCTAGATTCTTAGTTGTACACCATTTTGCCCAGGATTTGTTTCTAAGAAGGATCTTTTGTTTAGTATTGTTGGTGAGCCAAGGGGCGGGCTTAGCTTTGGTTCTTATAGGGCGAGTTGGTGCATGGTGGTCAAGGATGGTTAAGAATGTTGAATTGAAGTAATCAACTGCTTTATTTAGAGGGAGTGATTTTAATGGTGACCAGTTACATTGTCTTAGTTCTGTTAAATGAAATCCTGATCATCGTAGAAGTAAAGCAGTATGCACATTACAGTGCTTATAGTAAATGGGATGAAATAGCAAAATAATGGGACATTAGAATGGCTGCAAGGGGGGAGGCCCCAATCCACCAAATGCAAAGACAGCCCCAGTTGACCTATACCTCTCAACAGTCCAGATTTTTGCAGAATGAATAGATTTTTGCTTCTTATTTTCGGTTTGTTCCTCATTAAATTTGTGATTTTCTGGCAAATTATTTAGGAATGAAGTCACTAAATAATGATAGACGTTGAGTTTCAGACTTCATACCCTTCAGACAAATGCATGCTAAAGCAAGACCTGCTATTCTGTCAACTAAGTTAATACAAAAGCAATTTTTAGTACTGTTTGTATGTTCCCCCAATATATTTGGCATTGTCCAGATTTCCTGCATTAAGAGGTTAAGAGGTACGTGCAATTAAATTACTTTATAGAATTGGGTATATCCAAACCTCTCAACTGTCCCCAGTTGTGGCTCAAAGTGTTGCTCTCCCCCTAATAATCCCTCCACAAAATGGCATATTTGGAAGAAATTATGGAGGGTTTACAATTAATAAGTAATTGTAATGATCAGAGTTATAGACTACTTTTAATTTTAGAAAATCATGCAGATTCTTATTTTGCCATCTGCGCAAGTTAACAGTACTAATATTAAAAAAGTGTCCCTTCTTTGACCGGTTCCCAGCTGTCTTGTGTGGCTATTTTATATTTTTGATTCACATTTTTGGTCTGTCTTTCATAAAATTGTGGTTTTCTGGCAAATTAGTGGCAAATCATTAAAGACCCAAGTTAAAAAATAATGACAAACATTTGAGTTTCAGATTTTAAACCCTTCAGAAAATTCATACTAATGCAAGACCTACTTATTATCTTTTTAAGTTTATAAGCGCAATATTTAAAATTGTCCTTAATTTTGGGCCTTTGTCCCACTTCTATTTATGGCTTGGCTTTGTACAGATTTCTTGCTCTGAGGTTGAGAGGTATGACAAATGTGTCAGGGCCATCACCATCAGCCATTTCAAATTCTGACATACGTGTTGTATCCCACTCCCCCATGTAGTGACTCTGGATGTGTCCAAGCAAGGCAAGGAGCAGTTATGCAGTGTAAGTGTGCAGAGTATCCCCCCATCCAAGGTAGGCACAAGTACTACAGTGGCTTTTCATCTGTCCTTGATTTTGCAGAATGTTCTGGTTTTCTGTCATATTTTTATACTGTTGATTTATGCTTCTTATTCAGAAAATGCATGTTTTTGCAGTACCTGTTGGTTTATGTTTAAGTAGCAATGCTTTAATGACCATCAGGTATGCTTGTCTGAGATTGTAAGATGAAAGTAAGCTTTAATAAGCATACTGTTAAAGAATTACCAACATTGAAAGCCTTTTTGTTGATGCCATGCAGAGAATATTTACAAAACTAGATAGCGTATAAGCCTTAGGTATTGACATGTATATGACAGTATTTGTAATAAAGGACAGGATTACAGTATTTTCAAAATCTCATTGCATTTGTTGGAGACTTGCAGTCATCTTTACAGGCTTTACCCATAAACTAAACAGAATGCCAATCTGTCATGTGTGGTCCATAACCTGTGCAGAATCCTTTAAGCAATTTATCTTGAGCTTGTTTCTTGTTTGCTGTTCATTTTTTAGTTTGATCATGTTTTCCCCGTGAAACAAGTAGATAGTTGTTGTTAGGCAGCAGGTCTTTTTGGATAAGAAACATTTTTACATTTGGAGATATCACAGAGATCACACAGCATGTTACTTGGTACTTTTATAAAGCTGAATATAAATTATAATTAGAACTGCTGTGCAAGGAGAAGTGGTTTGAGTTGAGTGCTGCTTGTTTTTTTTAAGAATTGATTTTGACTGGCATTCCAGTAATCTATTTAAAAAGTAATTTATTTTTTCAAGCCTCACAACCTTTTAGTTTCCATTTAGATATTAAGTAAGCTGCCATGTAGCCAATGCATTGAATTTTTTTTTTTCTTCTACAGTTCATTTTGTCTTGATTGAATTCTCATAATGACAGGCTGGCACCCAGGGCAGCATATTTAACTAAAGTCTCAGTTTTTGCAGTTTTTAGCATAGCTCCATTCCTTTCGAGTTGGCCACACCCCTTTTCATTGGCCCCACCCATTCAGCTGTCTCCTGCAGTCGTCCTTTGATTTGATTGTCACCAGCCACCACTGGGCCTTTCCCACCCAGTACACATCCCATTGGCCTATATCGCATGATGTGCTGATGTCATTCGCTGTAGAAATTCCTTTTGTTAGCCCTCAGCCCTATAGTCTCAGTGGTGATTGTGATAGCTGTGTAACACTACAGTACAAATAAGTATTCATGTAACATTTTTAAGCTCAGTCCTGTCAAATGTAAAGTTGTGTGTGAGTGTGTGTGTGTGTGTGTGTGTGTGTGTGTGTGTGTGTGTGTGTGTGTGTGTGTGTGTGTGTGTGTGTGTGTGTGTGTGTGTATCTAGATGAATGAGTTTGAGGCCAATCACACTCATTACACTTCCCATTGCCCTACTTTAGCATGCCTGCTGTCAGTCACCCTGAAATAGCCCTTTGGTGAGCTTGTAGCCCTATATGCTCTGTGGTGCTTGTGATAAATGTGTAATACTATAGTGTAGAAAACTACATATGTAGGAGTTCTAATCCCTATCCTGGCAGCTGTAAAAATGTATTTGTGCCAGAGAGAACGTGCGTGTGTGCATGTGTCTTTGTAAAGACATAATTTTGAGGCCATTCACACTCACTACACTTCCCTTACCCCTCCTTTAGCACTGCTGCTGATGTCACTCACCTTCAAAGATACATTTGGACAAATCTCCAACATATAAACTCCGTGGCACTTGTAATAACTGTGTAGTACTATACTGTAGCAAACTAATTAAAGAGGAGTTTTAATCCCGGTCCTGGCAACTGTGAAAATGTGTGCATTTGTGTGATAGAGTGTATGTGCCTTTGTAGAGACATGATTTTGAGGCCATTCACACTCACTACACTTCCCTTACCCCTCCTTTAGCACAGTTGCTGATGTCACTCACCTTCAAAAATATCTTTGGACAGCTGTCTGACATATAAGCTCTGTGGTGCTTGTGATACTGTAGTGCAAAACACTACTTAAGTAGTTCTAATCTCACTTCCAGCAATTGTAAGAGTGTGTATGTATATCTGTAGGTTGAAGTATTTTGTGTCCATACACAGCCAGTACATTTCAAAGTGTAATACTTTACAATGGCTGCTGATGTCACTCACCTTAGAGGTATGTTTTAGACACTGTTCTACCTATAAGCTCTGTAGCATATGTGATAAATGTGTAACAATGTAGTAGCAATAACTACATAGGTAGGGGTTTAAATCTCATTCCTAGCAAGTTTGTGTGTGCGCGTGTGTATATATATATATATATATATATATATATATATATATATATATATATATATATATAGATATGTATATGTTTGTACCTTGAAGATTTTGCTCCCATTTACACCCAGTACACTTCTCAGTGCCCTACTTTAGCAGTCCTGCAGATATCATTCACCTTAAAAGTACCTGTTAGCAACTCTAAACCATGCAAGGTCAGCGGTGCTTGTGGTAAATGTGTAACATAAAGGTCTGAAAACATAGTTCGGTAGAGGTTTGAACCTCACTCCTGGCAAATGTAAATGTGTGTATGGGGTAAAGTATTTTATGAAATCTCTCACCCACTGCCAGTATTTACAAGGGCTGGTGATGTTCCTCACCTTAGAAGTACCTTGGGACAACATCCATCCTATAAGCTATGTGGTGCACATGATAAATGTGTAACACTGTAGTAGCAATACATAGATAGGTAGGGGTTCGAAACTCAGTACTGGCAAAGGTGTGTGTGTCTCTATCTGACATCAGTATTCTTTGTGGGTATTGGGGAGAGGGTTTTACAAAATTATTATATCAATGACCTAGTATATGTCCCATTGTCCACATTACAAGGCCAACAGTTGTCAAACACCATAGAGGGTGGTGTAGACAATCCACAGTCTTAAATGTGCAGTGCCATGTGCAATGACTATGTGACAGTATGGAATACTTAACAATATAAGCAACCCTTCTAATACTTAGAGACCACTCTCCACCCAGGTTATCATACACAAGCACACTTGGCTAGGCATCAACCACTATATCAGTAGTTCTCCTGCATACTGCCTCACAGATAGTACCCACAGTGGGATTGCAGCAGACTCCATGTCAAATCAATGACCAGACATGACTGGTGTCACACAGGGTATGGACCCATGTCCTCTCATGTTTGGGATCTACCCTTCTGAGGTGCAGGAGAACACAAAGGCACCCTGGCTGAAAATGTTTGCATACAACATTAAAGTGGGTGGTTGCATTCTCAACCCATGTGATGTTGACATCATGCACAAAGGCCACTCTGACACCTAAGACTGTTGTCAGAACCCTGGACATTACCTCAATGCCAAGAGATGTGCCACCATTACCTTTGGGAACACCATGGCTCACATTAAGTAACACATTGGTGGTAGTCCACTGAACAGTGACATTGTTGTAACAGAACGGGGAACACAGGTTGACAGTCAACTGCCTGTTGAACACAACAGTGCCACTGACAATAGAAAGTAGTTTGATGTATTACATCTCATAAGTGTGTATTATCCAGCAAGTAAAAAGACATGGTCACCCTATACCATCCCCTCAGTAGCCCAATCTGTGTGTACAGTGGCCCTTTTGACATATCCCCCACTGGACACCTGCAACAACTGTAGAGTCTGCAAATGTACCACACAAAGGAAATACCATGCCTTATACACATGCCCTGTATGGACAGACTCCAATAACTCCAATGAATCCCCATATCATACTATGTAGGTGAAATCACTACTTCAGTTACACAGCCATGTCTCACCAAACTAGGTCAGGAATGCTACATCTGAAGATACCAATATGTCCACACAACATGCCCCAGAGTCCTCAATCACACTTCTGCACTTCAAAGGACATGCTTGTGGGACAGATGTACAACACAGACACTGTCCATGTTATGGAATATAAATCACATACACGTGCACATCACTGGCCACCAGCAATAGAATTCTGGATGAGTGGATGGGGAATACAAGACCCACCCCTGGGGACCACTCCAGTGACTATACTCCTGAGCCACACTGGGGACTATTGTCTTGTGGCCTGATGCCAGGGTATTTCCTTGGGCTAGCCTTGTAGAGCCTTCAGGCCCATTCACCTACTACACACCTATGAAGCAATGAACCTATGGATCTCAGCACTGGCAAGTGTGTGTGTGTGTGTGTGTGTGTGTGTGTGTGTGTGTGTGTGTGTGTGTGTGTGTGTGTGTGTGTGTGTGTGTGTGTGTGTGTGTGTGTGTGTGTGTGTGTGTGTGTGTGTGTGTGTGTGTGTGTGTGTGTGTGTGTGTGTGTGTGTGTGTGTGTGTGTGTGTGTGTGTGTGTGTGTGTGTGTGTGTGTGTGTGTGTGTGTGTGTATGTGTATGTGTGTGTGTAAATAGTAATCTCAGTGTGATTGGTTGATGAATATCCCCTGTGGCTGTGGTTATTAGCAGTCGGAAGTGTGTCCAAACCACAACATGTACCACTCTCCACTCTACAACAGATGTTGTAAATCAACATATACCTATGTACAACCCTCAGCCCAATAATTTGTGAGGCATATGCAATCACTGTGTTACAGACCTGGGAAATCCATGCAGATGCAGCTGCATTCTGCCTAAGACATGGTGGCTGTGTTACTACACTGCCATACCCCTTGGTCTTGCTGCAGGGCCACATCCTGGTGACACACAGATGCGTAGAACAGAAACAGGAGACAACACGTGAGAACACATTCACTCAGCACTTCACTTGTGGAGGGAAAGAGAGGCAAATCTGGCACTGAATGTGTTGCCAACACTGTGGCCAATATCTTTTGTCTCAGGATAGGTATTAGCATTGTGCAGTAACTCACAGCACTTGCGTTTAATGCTGTGGTGGTTGTTGATGTAATTAACAAAGGCTGTTGTGATTGTCTTCAGTGTCTGCTGCATGTCTAGCTTCATAGATGCCTATAGGGGATTCCATGAGGAATCCCAAGTTCTGTTTGAGGCTAATAAGGGAGTGCTATAGTCATGGGACACCACCTTTCTCTGCAACACTGTCTTCCTTCTGTTGTACACTTTAGTAATAGCAGGGGACCATCACATTGTCTCCCAGTGTTTGGAGGACAGTGTCTGGGTTATTTTGCCTCTGGCTAGTACCATGCATTCCTGTTTGTACAGTGCATATGTGTATGATTCCACAGTCATGCAGCTATTTTCCATTGCCATGGGTGCAGTGAAGTCATCCACCCCTGTTTTCATGGCTACAAAGTCAGCTTTGGAGAGGTTTTGCAAGTTGGTTACCTTTGTGGGGGGTGTGGCTGACATTTTGAGTTCCATGTTGATTACAGCCTATGTGGATCTCGCCATGCAGGGACTGACAACGGTGGATGAGCAACAGTCCCATATTTAAGTAGTCAACACAGGTCAAGATTGTTACATCCTGTACTGGGGGCCAGTATGAGCAGATCAAGGCCATTGGAAATAATGAATCCCAGGAAGTGTTGGGCCACTGTACTGGTGCTTGGCTACTTTACCCAGGTGATGGAGGGGTAGTTGAAGTCTCATACTATGTCAGTGTTGCATTGGACCATCATAGATGGTAGGGTGTTGAGGAATGTTCATTGATAGTCTAGGGACATAGATGTAGACCCATAGCAGGCTATGGTCTGGATTGCACTATTAGTCCAAACCAGTTGTACTGGAGTTATCTCCAATGTATTATACTGGGATACTAGTCTGGAGGTGTTCCCATCCATAATGAATATGGAGACAACACCACTTGTGGAGGTGTGGTGTGGTCCATGTTTGGGGGCTGACAGCTGTGGAATGCATTATAGCATGATACTACAGTGCTGCTGTCTGCTGCTGTGAACTACCTCTCCATTACAGCAGACATGTTAATGTCCTCCACTCCAATGAGTGTTTTGAGTGACTGCATCCTGACAGATGTCTACTGTTGAGCAGCATGACCCTCAGATTGCATACGTCTAGCTGTTACGGTGGTAATTACATTAGGAACACTGCCTAATAAGGCATTATATGAGTGGCAAGACACTTAGCCAGTGCTTGGAAACCCAGTGCTGACAGATGTATGACATATGTGGCAAGTCATTGGGTTCTATCATGTCATACCAAACAGAGAGAAACTGGATCCCCTGAGAATGACACAAAACACATAAGCCAATGTTGCAGTCAATCTTTTGTTGATAGTACCTCAGCCTCATTCTGGGTAATGATGGTATACTGCTCAGAGCTACTGTCACACCTGCATGGACCACATAATCAGAGGGTTCAACCATGTATCTTGTCATGTAGTCCAGTGATGTGTTTCCCAGGTCATTCATACCCACATGGATTCGGAGTGATACTCGTAGTTATTGTGGAGTACCATGACTGGTTGTGTCATGTGTTGGATGCTGGCATGTGATAGATATTTGGCTGTTACCTGCTCCATATTCAACTTAGTGAGTGGGATATGTGTGTGCCTCAGTATTGAGTTACCCATGATCACTGTATTGTGCAAAGTGGATAGCCTTAGGAGCTTAGGTTGAGGGGCACACTGTGTAGGTCAAATATGGGTTCCTTGGCATGTGCCATGTCATGGTGTCTGAGTAGGTGTCTGTCTTGCTAGTCTGTGTTGTTTGGTTAAATGTCCATTGTGTGCCTCTGTGAAGGTGGGTGGGTGGCTTTTCACTGTCTGTCGTGGCTGTCAAAGTGGGAGTCATGGTGAGCTATGTGTTCCACATGTTGTGGTGCAGGTGTTGATTTTATCCTCTTGACCTGCTAGTCTAGTCTTTGCTGGAGAGTGCATATGTCCACATTGGATGATATATGGGTAACTCTCACAGGTCTGAGTGTTTGGAGTTTAGAGGGGGGGTTGTCTTTGTACATGAGGCAGTTGCAGCAGTGCCTCAGAATGGACAAGTGCACCAGGTTAATGGGTGAAAGCACAGCAAACTGCCCTTCAATCATGCCAGGAAGGGTGGACATAAGTAGTAAGTACTGGGGCTACTTTTGTGATGAACGAGTACTGCTGGCAGCTCTCAGGTGTGCCAGACTTATTGATACAATAACCTGGTGAAGTGCCAAGCCATAATGCTATCTGAAGTGCAAGACAGAAAGAACTAGCATGATGTAAGGGTGAAACTGAAGGCAGACTTTCTGCCACCTGTAATACTTTACCTCAGCTGTACCGTTATTAGTAGCCTTGACCATGTGAAAGTTCAATAAGCTCTGTAGCTTGTGCAGTAACTGCGTAACACTATAGTAGACATAACTAAATAGGCAGGAGTTCTAATCCCAACCTTGGCAAGTGTGTGTGTGTGTGTGTGTGTGTGTGTGTGTGTGTGTGTGTGTGTGTGTGTGTGTGTGTGTGTGTGTGTGTGTGCTACCCTGCACACTTCCCCTCACTCCAGTCTAGTAGTCCTGTTAATAAAATCCACTTTAGAAGTACCTTTGGTGAAAATGTGTAAGCTCTAACTAGATAGGCAGGAATTCTAATCTCCCTACTGGCAACTGTTTGGATGTGTGTGTTTGTGTGAGAATCATGTAGTGTGTGAGTTACACATTTTTGACCTGCGTACTACCCTTTGCACTTCCCCTCACCCCAATCTAGTAGTCCTGTTGATGTCATCCACCTTAGAAGTACCTTTGGACTAGATGGAAATGTATAAGTTCTGTGGTGCGTCTGATAACTGTGTAGCACTATAGTAGCAATAACTAGATAGGCAGGAGTTCTAATCTCCCTGTTGACAACTGTTTGGATGTGTGTGTGTTTGTGTGAGAATCATGTAGTGTGTGGGTTAGACCATTTTTGACCTGTGTACTACCCTTTACACTTCCCCTCACTCCAATTTAGTAGTCTTGTTGATGTCGTCCACCTTAGAAGTACCTCTGGACTAGATGAAAATGTATAAGCTCTGTGGTGTGTCTGATAACTGTGTAGCACTATAGTTGAAATACCTAGATAGGCAGGAGATCTAATCCCAATACTGACAGCTGTTTGTGTGTGTGAGGATCATATCTTGTGTGGCTTATACCATTTTGTTGTGTGTACCATACATGGCTGGTGACCACCTCCTGTTACCATTACTTTATATAGTGTGGTAGCAGCATCTGCCTCACATGCAGCAAGTTAAACCATTGTACAGTCCTCTGTGCAGATGTTTCTGGAATATCCAGATGTTTGCAGCCTATACATGGTTGGAAGTGGTCTGTGTGCCTTAACAATGCCCATGTATTTGATATTGTAGCCAAATAGACCTCAGTGAGTGTATTGACACATATGGCATAATGAGGTATCATAACTGACTGAAACATCATGCTGATATGACGTCTGCCACCCTCACAGGTTATTATACCATCCTTGTAGGTATAATACACTAGTCCAGATGCTTGGTTTTACAAGTGAACTGTTCATGCCATGGGTCACATTAAAGCCTGGAAGAGGTGTGGACTGACATATTGTGGTCCTAATTTTATGTAACAGAAATACCTTGCATCTTAACAGGTGTGTGTACATAATTTATATACACTGTATACCACTAATGTGTCGCACATATTCCTACCTTAGACCATTTGCCAGCCCATTTTGCTGGCCTTTGTCCAGATGTCTTGGCACTGACAAGTTGTGAGGTATGCTACAGGAATGTTGATTTCATGTCAGATAGGCCCCAGTGGTGACCACTGTGATGCAATGCAGTTAACCTCACAAATGAAGATGCACATAAAGTAATATAGCTATTACATAAAGCAATATAGCTATTACTGATAGTTGTGTGCATGGTAAATTGTATGCCCTTCACATGCATGAGGTATTGCAAGGAAACAACAGAACAATGTCATACTCACCAGCTTCAGGCTGCTGTCCCATTTGCAGACCAGAGGGTCCTAGGTAGTTGTGAGAGGGAAGTACTGTCAGCAGACTCACACGTGGCTTGGTACAGGATGGCTGCAGCATGTCTGCACATTTACAGTACTGACCTCAATAATACACAATGGTCTCTCCTCACCATAGATGTGCACCTCTGTGCATTAGAAAACCCCATCCACAACTACATTCGAACCTGACACATGGATGTAGCTACAATACAGATACATGTATGTCTTATACATTAGTGTAGTAATCCCCACTGGGCCCTTACCTGCACAGTCCTCGTCCAGTGTGTGGTTGCAACCCAGCTCCACAACGCTTTCTTCAGCTTCATGGCTTGTGGTGTTGGGTGGGTGCCCCAAAGTTGGTGAGGAGCTCCTCAGTGGGAGTCAGAGGGGCTGGATGGCTGGGCCCCCACCTGTGGTTAGCCAGTCCCTCGCTATAACAGCAGCCCATTGACAGGCATGATGGATGACGTTGATGGCCAAAAGCTGCACCTAGTCATAAGTTCTGCTGTGCAGGCCGGCATAATTTATCCTGAGGACAAGATCATTCCACAGGGTGATCCTCTTATGCACATCTTGTTGTCTCCATCCAAATAACAGGGCATAATGTTCGATCACATATTGGGTGATGATGTCAGTTTCCCCAACAGAGAATAGGCGAGCCCTCTGCATGTTACCTGGAAGATATAAACAGGATAAAAGGTCACAGGACCTCATACGGTTGTCAAATTACACATCAACAGTGGATATTACTCACAAATAATCCAAACTACACCATAACCCTCCAATCTATCATGGCAATAGCAGCTTGCATTACACTCCTGGCCCTGAGCTATCTTATTCCCCCCAATCATGGACATGTAATTGCATAATCCTCTATTCTCCATTCATTTCTGTATAGAGGGATGACAGTAGCCATCTTCCATGTGGATGGTGTGTGGATGATGGCAGGTCTGTGTTTGTCTGTGGTGTGTGATGGAGCTGGGAGCACATGCCTGAGTTCATGTAGGAGGCAGACAGTGATGTTATTATGCCCCATGAAGATTTGCTATCATTGCCATCAGTAGGCAATATGTACATGCTCAGCATTGCTGAGGGGTGGAGTGTAGTTGATGTAATATCCCCCTATACAACTGGGGTAGGCAGGGAGGCAATGTTCCCACCTAACCTGTCTGATGCAGGTTGCCTATATCCATGGCATGTGTATATGAGGTGTGCTTTACCCCCAGTACAGGGTGAATTGTGTTGTTGGTTCTGAGACTGGGAACATATGTGGAAACACTGTTGCAATTGTCCTTTGTGGTGTGGATATGTCTGATTTGTAGTCATAGTCAGCCTTACGGAAGTCTCCTGTGAACTTACATGCTTGCTCAGATAGAGGTGGACTTGCTTTCGAGTTGTTGCTCACACCTATGTACCTCTTTACAGCCAATATAGCAACCTATTATGTGGTTTGTGTATTGCTGCTGTCCACCAAAGGGGATTACTCTACCTTGGTGAGGTTGGTTATACAGGTCAGGTACTGCTGAGTCCATATAGCTACAGTGGATATAAAGTGTACACACCCCTGTTACAATGGCTGGTATTTGTGCAATTAAAACACAATACCACAATAACTAATTTCAGAAACAATTCTCACCTTTAATATGACCTATAGCCTGTATAATTCAATTGAAAACTTAACAATCGGATTTGTGAAAACATATGGAAATAATAATCAGTATAATAAGCCAGTTGAATGAGTGTGCACACCCTTAAACTGATATGTTGTGTATGCACATCTTGAGATGGTTACAGCATTCATTCATCTTGGTTTGGACTCTAACATCATAGCACATCTTCACTTGCATATAGTTGCTCACCTTCCTAGAAACACCTTTGTTCATTTTTCAATGGAATTGTACAGGTTAGGGGTCACATTCAAGATGAGAAACATTATGAAATTATTTTCCTGTGGACTCATTGTCATACAACACACAAACCTGGCATTCCAACAGGGGTGTGTACACTTGTGCTATCCACTTATATAAGTGTTGCTATAGCTGGTAGTGGTAGGCATGGACAGAGGGTCGTAACACAGTTGGTCACTTCTCCAATTGCTACCCGATAATCATGTCTACTCTAGTACCCATATCAATGTCCGGACAATGCAACAACCAGTAGTTGTACACATTTATGTTTGTTGTATGCACTGACAGTGATATTACACACATGTGCAACATGCACAACCTACATACCTGACTGCTTGACACCCATGTTATTAGTTTTTTGCCTTCCAGTTGAACATATGCATACATACATGTGCTCATGGGATAACTGGTATACATTTTTGTTCTATGTTAGTATGGCACAGTGTATTTACAGACTTGCTGCTAAATCATACTTCTCAACCTCTTATAGCAGGACATCTGGACAATGACACACATAAATGGGTGAGAAAAGGGACATCAGTATTGATAATGTATTAATATAGCTGCACCATACATTAGTACAATGATTGCACAGTAGGCTTTGACATCACTGTGATAACCTGGAAGATGTCTGACAGTCATAGGTAGGCTATTATGTTGCATTGTCATTGCTCACAGACTTGCCAATGGTTTGGGTGACATAGCACAGGTATATGTGTATGTGACTACAGATATCAATCACAAATGTGGTTATTGTAAGGCAGAACACTGCACAGTTGAATGTTATTAATTCAATATATCACATGCAGTTCAACACACATGTCTGCAACAGTACTTTACTTCCCACATGCCCTATACATGTCTTTTAGATTTACAAGATAAACATGTATCATACTCATATTCACAGGTAACATATGGATATGGACAACATCCCATTAAGTGGCCTAGCAGTGGCACAATCACAACTGTTTGATAGTTACCCCAGCAGTTGTCATATGTGAGCTGTCCTTTCCCAAGGTGAGTCAGGCTCCTGAGCTGTGATCCTACCTCGCAACTTCTTAGAGCATCACAGCTGGACAAAGCCTGAAATGATGGGGGGATAAATAGGGGCAGGCTTTAAATATTCCTGTTACAATCTTAGAAAGTTTGTAGAATAATGCATTTTACATTACAGTAAATATTCTTAAGGATGTGGAATCATAGACTCACATCTTGTCATTACTTGATGACTTCACTCCTCAGCTATTTGCCAGAAATGTACAGATTTCAGGAAGAACAGACAAAAAACTATTATGTGAAGATCTGGACATTCTGTTGACAGGTATGGCTGTGATCTCTCCCACTGCAGAGAGGGCCAGATGCTATGGCCATAGGAGCTGTTCAGCAGGACATTAGTACAAGTTTTGTTGGGACATATATTCTTCCAAATCACACTTCCCATTATTACAAACCAAGTACTACATTCAATTACATGCTTACATGTTCCACTTACCTTTTCTTTTTTTCTTCTCTTTTCCGTTTTTTGTTTTCTTTTTTTTTTTTTCTTTCTTTCCTTCTCTCTCTCTCTCTCTCTCTCTCTCTCTGTACTACAGGGATAGAGCTGGTTTGTATAGGAGGCAGCATGGCTTTTGTAAGTTATGCTCATGACCAGGTGCTGGCCTGTGCCCCAATTGGTGTTCCCCACTTGCTAATTACATACAGAGCAGCTGTGTAGTTCTTCCAATAGCTAATGCCATGGCAACACACTCCTGTAATTGAGTACTCCATGTGGGCATTAGCTCTTTCCCTTACCTGTGAGAAAGACATCCTGGAGGTGTGTGAGCTAATACATCTTACAACAGGACTTGTGGAGACAAGCCAAATGAATGGTGGAGAAGGTTCAAGACTTAGGGGCAGAATGTGAGTATTGCTGTTGTAAGTTTGGAATACTGCTAGTTTAACAGGGTTTGTCTGAACATGTTACATCTGCATGGGCTTCAGTCTGACAAAGTTCTGTCTCTGCATAGCTCTCAACTGTAGGCCTATCCACATAATGACCACAGGTTAGCTTGTTATGTTTGGTCTGTTCCCAAGTCAGGTGTTGTCCTTGGAAAATCAGTAGCATACTCTGGTGATTGCAATCAGTAATGCTAACATCCATTTGTTTTTCTGACTTTATATTCCTCAGAAAAGATATGTTACAACAAACTGTGTAACACCAGCAACTTTCTCAGTGTATAACAGCAATATTTCAAGTATAGCCATGTATTTGGGCCTCTTTCCATCAATTATGTCAGGCTTTGTCCAGATATCATACAGTAGGAGGTTGATACATATAATGGTCTATCATTATTTAATGCTGTTATTCCTGCTGATGGGAAATTCTGGAAAACATGTTGGAGTCTGTTAATTCATGAGGTTGGTGTATGGAGAATGCTCTTAGATGCCCTTGTGACATATGTTATGTGGGGGAGAGTAACACGTTTTAAAACTAGGCTGTTAGAACATATCAGACATATTACTGATAAGAAAGAAGACAGTTCTATAGCTGTACATTTGAATAAATCTCACCATGGGGACAGTAGTGGGTTCCAAGGTACTGTTTTGGATTAAGTCTGTTCCTCAGTTTTAAGAAACATTCATAAAAAGACAATTATTTTGTACAGAATCAATGTAGTAATATTAAATGTGATACTTTATCCCTTAGGGGGTTAAATGAAGAGTGTAATTGGAGGCTGCGTATTTAATTATGTAATTAAGTGTTAATTGCTTCTTGTGATTAAGGCAAGTATTTCCAATAATCTTTTACTCCTTGAAGGCTTTGGCCAAGACATCATTGTATAATAAACATGTGTGAATTACTGGCTGGTTGTATTTCTCTTTGCTATGTTCAGTCATTTAAGTTGTTTTGCTAAGAGGTTTTTGTATGTCTGGCCATTGTGTATGGCCTATCACAATTTTGTAGAAGTGTACTGTTCACTTATTTATTTGGAATGTGGGGGGGGGGGCAGATGTGAATGTCATAGGTTCTTTTGTATCCATCTGTGCATGCTATCCCAGTTATGGGTGGTCTATCAGCAGCATATGTTTGTATGGGCATTGTGAGGTATGTATGTGGATATAGATATATATATGTATATATATATATATATATATATATATATATATATATATATATATATATCTAGGTTCATAGGTAGGTACTAGGCTATCGGCCCAAGGGCCTACGTAAGCCTAGCCAGCAAGGTTCCATAGCTTACGCCACCCAAGAAAGTTATTTTCCTGTTTTCCTGTGCCACTGTCCAGCAGACACGTGCACACACACACACACACACACACACACACACACACACACACACACACACACACATATATATATATATATATATATATATATATACTGAATATACATGAATTTGCTTATTCGTGATCAGCACTTGTTCAGAACTTGTTGTAAGCACTAAATAAGCTACTAATTACTACAGCACTCAACGTTCCTCATTAGCTTGAGGAAAACAGTTTTGGTACTTACATTCCCCACTTATCTAGAGGAAAATAGTTTTTTATTCAGGCATGTCCAAGGGTCAGCTCTCAGTGTTCTCTCCTGTCTATCTGATGAATCTGGGCATCTTGGGGCAATGTAGAAATTGCCTCATGTACACCGACAACCCTCTCCTCCTACCACCCAACACTACAACCTGTGAGAGATGCACTTATCTAGCCAAACTGGAGGTAAAGCTCTCTCAAACCATGACTGAACTTGGCAGTCAAGAGGAGAAGGTAAACACTTGCACCACACCACACTCATCACATATTCTCACTAAATCTACACCACCAAAATCCACACATAGAAACACAAAAACATTGGAGGAGGCTCTCAATAATAATCTGCTCAAGCAACAGAGACCTCCAAAGAAGACATGCAAGCAGTCTACATCCCCCAACACAATCCAAATGTCACATAGCCAGCAGACTCAGTGCCCTACTCAACCACAGCCAATGAGGCAAAACACACTAGTCATAGGTGACTCTATAGTCAGGCACACTGATGTCCCACTCACCAGGCTAAACCAGGAGAAGATTACTGTCAGCTGCCTGTCGGGTGCTATGATCCGCCACATAACCCACGTACTCAGGTCACTCCACAACAAGTACAAATATGACTCTGTCATTGTCCATGTTGGTGTGAATGACCTGAGACTTACCTCCATGGACTACATGAAAAGAGACATGAAAGAGTTCTCCGATCTTGTAGCCCAGGCAGGTATGACCCTAACCCTGAGTAGCATTCTGCCATCACCCAGAATGATACCGCAGTGCAAGGACAAAAATGATTGACTTCAACAATTGGCTAAGCTTCTGGTGCCATTCTAAAGGGATCCAGTATCTGTTTGCCTGGGATGACATGGCTGACAGACCATGATGCTTTGCCAGAGATGGCCTGCACCTGTCACCCCTGGGATTCCAGATACTGGCTAAGGTTCTTGCTGCCCCTATAGTGCCTTTTTTAGGCAAGGTTCAAATGACAAATTCACCACTGTAACAGCAACAGGCAAGCAAAAACTGAGGGTGATGCGCAGTGACTGAGACCTGGTTCAAGGCTCCAGAGAGCACCCCTGCACAACCAGGCTATAACTCATACCACACTTTTCAGCCATGTAATCTGGACCGGAACACCAAAGGTGGAGGTGTGTCCATATTCATTAAGGATATCCACACCTCCAGGCTAGTTGCTCAGCATAATGCAACCGAGGTTATCTAAGTGCAACTAACTCTGGGCAAAACTGCAATCCAAATTGTAGCTTGTAACAGATCACCCACCAATGCCACAGGATTCCCACTCCTCTTTTCTTGATGTACTGGAAAATATTAGGGTTCAACCAAACACCCTAATAATGGGCGATTTCAACTACCCCACCATTAACTGGGAAAACTACTCATGTACCAACTCCTTCAATCAACACTTTCTGGAATTCATAAACTCCAATGCCCTGGATCAACTTATCCACACCCCTACCAGAGGCAAAAATATCTTACATCTAGTCATCACCAACATGAGTGACCGGTGTTCCACACCTGAAGTCAACGCCTCATTTGTCCGATCCATCCATAAGCTAATCACCCTAGATATCCACATCCTGCCCCCACCCCCATTAAAAAAACCATGGTAAAAAATTTCTCCAAAGCTAACTTCATGCTTCTTAAGACAGAAGTGGTGTACTTCATGACACCCATGCAGATGGACAATACAGTTACAACTACTAAATCCTACACAATTGCACTTTATAAGCACTTACACGAGTGCATGGATTGTGCTATCCTAAACAGAACCAAGACACTATCCTACAAAAAAAGGAAGCCAATCTGGTGGTCCCCTGCCATAAACTAACTGTACAACAGAAGGAAGAAACTGTTGCAAAATAGAGTAAAATCCCATGAGTGGCAGAGCTCCCTGGTCAGCCTCAGTAAGAAGCTGCAATCCCTGATAAAACTGTCCAAAGCTAGTTATGAAAACAAAATCACCACTGATTCTAAAGACAACCACAAAGCATTCTCTAGCTATGTCAAGAATCATAATGGCAGCACTCAGATCTGCTCTGAGTTACAGCACAATGGCATCAAATATACAGACCCAACTGATATTGCCAACATCCTGGCAGATCGTTTCATTGCTAACTTTACCCCCATCTCACCCCCTAAAGGGCCCATCTCTATACCTGAAGAATGCAAAGTTCCTGTAATCACGGCTGCACAGGTAAAAAACACACTCTCCAAAGCCAAAAACCCATGGGACAACCAGACAACATCCCAGGCTGCATTGTACATGAACTACAGAATGAACTGGCACACCACCAAAGTACCATGTTCAATCATAGCCTCACCTCAGGTGCTGTGCTCGCTGAATGGCGCACAGCAATGGTTATCCCACTCCACAAGGGAGGAGCCACCACTGACCCCAGGAACTACCACCCCATTAGCCTGACGAGCCTGGTCTCCAAGGCCATGGAATGTATCATCATGGAACTTATAAACAAAGACATTGGTAATCTCCAAACTCTGGACCCCACCCAGTTTGGGTTTGTAAAAGGTAGATCATGTTTCCTAAACCTGACAGACTTCTTTGAAGCAGTCACCAAAGCGGTAGACGAAGGTAAGATGGTTCACAGAGCCTATCTAGATCTTGCCAAGGCTTTCAACACCATCCCCCACTCTGGAATTATAGATAAACTCACTAAGCTAGGTATAAATCCCTATGTCACAAGATGGGTTGCCAACTGTCTCACTGACAGAACCTGCACTGTGAAAGTAGCAGACTCCAAATCCGACTTCAGACCAGTGACAAGTGGAGTACCACAGGGTTCAATCCTGGGTACTCTCTGTTTTGTA
>NC_056737.1:1092515955-1092665955 GCF_019279795.1 Protopterus annectens
CAAGACGTCTTCAGAAAGACATGTTTCATAAGTGGAACCATGATGCCTGAGTGGGGAATGTTATCAAAGGCTTTGGCCAGATCAAGGTAGGCTGTATGTGCCACCTTGCCTTAATCCACAGCTCAGGTGACTGACTCCAAGAAGTTGACCAGGCTGATTGAGCAGGTATGACCTACCCTTCACAAACGAAAACTGTGTAGGATCCTAAGTCTGTGGATTCCCAATCCCTGTTTATTAGGTGCATGATGATGCATTCCATAGCTTTGCATAACAGACTTGCTAGACAGTTGGGGTGGTAGTTCCCAGGGTCTGTAGTCTCACCTTTTTTTGTGTAGAAGGGTGACTGTATCAGTGCACAATTCAGTAGGGACAAAGTCTGAGGTTAGGCTGTGCTTGTACACAGCACACTGGTGAGGTGCCAAGCCACTCTGTAGTTCACGTAGAACACAGCCAGGGATATTGTCAGATCCCATAGAAGCTGTATTCCTGGCCTTGGACAGTGGTGTTTTAACCTGTGCAGCAGTAATACTGGGTGCCTAGCAGTGTACTGGTATTGTGATTGGTCCTTTGGGAGGAGAGGACAGGGGTAAAGTGTGCACTCAATATGTCAGCCAGTATATTACAGTAAATCTTAGTATTGACATGGAGATTATTTACATAACTGTATGAGGCCTTGTGATTGTCTTTGCTATATTATCCAATTCTGTGTTCACAACTACCTTTGTAGTATTTGATGAGGGATCTCAACTCTTAATTGAGGCTGATAAGGGTTTTTTCCAGTCTTGGGACTTCACCTTATTCCATATCAGTTCCCTCCTTCTGTTGTACAGTTTTTTATTGGTGGGGACCACCAGATTGGCTTCCTTTTTTGGAGGTGAGGGCCTTGGTTCTATTGGGTATGGAGGTATCCATACATTTGTGTACATGTTCATAGTGCATTGTTGTTTGATACAGCAGTCATGCAACTAATCTCCATTTGCATGGCTGCTGTGAGGTTACCCACTTCTGTTTTTAGGAGGCCGTAGTTAGCTTTGTAATGTTTTTTCATGGTGGTTACCTGTGCAGGGGGCACACAGGTGAGGTGTCAGGTTAATCTGTAGTTCATGTAGAACACAGCCAGGGATATTGTCAGGTCCCATAGAAGCTGTATTCTTGACCTTGGATAGTTGTGTTTTAACCTGTGCAGCAGTAATACTGGGTGCCTGGCAGTGCACTGGTATTGTGATTGGTCCTTTGGGGGGCAGGGGTAAAGTGTGCACTCAATATGTCAGCCAATATATTGGCAATATTTGTTGGCTCAGTCTAGGAGGTACCATTGTCCAGTAGTTCAGAGCAAATCTTCGTATTGCCATGGAGATTATTTACATAACTGTATGAGGCCTTGTGGTTGTCTTTACTATGTGCTCCAATTCTGTTTTCACAGCTACCCTTGTAGTATTTGATGAGGGATCTCAACTTTTAATTGAGGCTGATAAGGGTTTTTGTAGTCTTGGAACCTCACCTTATTCCATATTAGTTCCCTCCTTCTGTTGTACAGTTGTTTTTATTGGTGGGACTACCAGACTGGCTTCCTTTTTTTGGAGGTGAGGGTCTTGGTTCTATTGGGTATGGTGGTATCCATGTATTTGTGTACGTGTTCATAGTGCATTATTGTTTGATACAGCAGTCATGCAAATAGTCTCCATTTGCATGGCTGCTGTGAGGTTACCCACTTCTGTTTTTAGGAGACTGTAGTTAGCTTTGGAATGGCTTTTCATGGTGGTTACCTGTACAGGACGGGTGGGATGGCTGTGGATTTCCAAAGGTGATTACTTTGTGCTCAGATATAACAAGGTAGGAGTTGATTACTGATGTACAGCAACAGTCACCCATGTTAGTAAGGATCAGGTCGATGTGATGGCAAGTGCATTGGTACATGAGTAGCTTTCCAGTTAATGGTGGGGTAGTTGAAGTCAACCATTATGAGAGTGTTAGGTTGGACACTAATATTCTCCAGGGTGTTTAGGGACATGGAATGTGAGTCTTGGGACATGTTGGGGACCTATAGCAGGCTACAACCTGAACCACTGTCTTACCCAGTGTTAGCTACACCTGCAGGATCTGTCATGCATAATGTTGGTCTACCACACTGGAGATACGTGCATCCTTTATGAATATGGAAATACCACCATCTTTGGAGCTTCAGTCCAAGTTCTGCAGCCAAAAGGTGTGGAATGAGTTATAGGCTGGTAGTGCAGAGATGCTTCCTGCTGCCTTTAACCAGGTCTCCATTATAGCACACATGTCATTGCTCCCCATTTTCAGGAATACTTCCAGTGAGTGCATTTTCAGATTTAGACTTTTAGGGTGCAGCAGCATGACCCTCAGATTGCATGTTTTTGTAGCTGTCAAATATTTCTGTATATTTATGTATACACACACACACACACACACACACACACACACACACACACACACACACACACACACACACACACACACACACACACACACACACACACACACACACACACACACACACACACGCATATATATATATATATATATATGTGTGTGTGTGTGTGTGTGTGTGTGTGTGTGTGTGTGTGTGTGTGTGTGTGCGTGTGTGTGTATTTATTTACTTTTATATATATATATATATATATATCATATATGTGTATGTTTTATATGTATATCTCTACATATATTATGTATTAATGTTTTTATATATATATATATATATATATATATATATATATATATATATATATATATATATATATATATATCGTATGCATCTCCATACACATATACATTTATATATATGTACAAATTTTGACTAATGTTAACAAACCTTTTCCCCACTGTTGAATAACTGTGCTGAATGATATGTTTGAAAAAGCATCAGTGATATCTGCTGTTCAGATGGCTTAGTAGTACATTGCTGTGGCTATGGTGTGCAGGGTCCTCGGTTCAAACCTTGCAAGGGCTTATTATTTTGTTGCTGGGAAGAACAAGAGCTGTTGGATACAGAGTGATTAAGGCACTTTTAAGTGGGTTTGAGTGGCAGTAAGCAATGCTAACTTCTGGTTAACTATGCTGACAGACAGCCTTAAAAGTGCTTAATCTGTGTAGGCATCGCTTAGCATCAGGCAAACAGGCATACTCCTGCTTACTACTGCTTACTCCCGCTTACCCCCACACTAATTTCTTTAAAAGGAAAAAAGGGGGTGATAGGAAAGTGGTTAAAAAGGGGGCACGAAGAGGGAAAAACAATATGAAAGTTAGCCAGGGATGTGCAAAATGGGTGTAGGGAAGGTCCACAGTTGTCCATTTCTTCTACAGCAACAGCTGTGCATATATACTGAATTTGGAGGTAGATTTGGATACTCAAACCCCTGAGAGAGCGATAAGGACAACAATAATGTGTTGTGAAGCCAATTAGACCAGATTACATGTGTCCAGTGGACACGTGTGTGAAATGGACAGTTATGTATGGGGCGACATTTTTTTTTTTGGGAACAGATTACCTTTTTTTTATTTTTTAAGGTGAGAGTGGGATGTTGGTGAAGGATAGTAGGTATATTTGGGGAGGTAGACTGGATAGGAAGTCAGATAAGACAAACAAGACAGCATACAGGGGCATTATATGACACTTGTGGGGGGTAAACACCTTGGACGAGGAGGAGTGTGTGGTTATCAGAAGCCCACAAGCTCGCAAATGGATACAGTGGGACTGAGGTCCCCACCCATGGGCAGTCACCATTGCACCTTCATGGCCCCAAAGGTGGCTGTGCTGGGGGCTGAACAGGAGGGGAAGGCTGACCCTCTAAATGTACCATGTGGCCCTCATGCTGGTGTAGCAGATCTCCCAATTCTTTGCAGAGCTTGCTACGCACCAGACCCTGTACCTGGCTTCAGGTGGCAGGATCCTATCCGCGCCTGCACCCGGGGGGACGGGCTCCATCCCCTGAGATGGTTCCACCTGAAGGTGGTGCAGGGCCAGCAGACAAGGAGGTCCCAAGGTGGGTCCTAGACATGCTGGGGCCCGGTGCCACAGCCAGATGAGGTGGGAGAGGTGAATCTGTTGGGATCGGCCTTCCCAGACATGCTATGATGTTGCAGTTTTAGAACATATGTTGGTTAGTAATGGTAAACATATTCCAGGATTAGTTATAACCACATGCATGAGTATTCCCATTAACCCAAAACAACAGATTTGGAACATTTGCATAGCAAACAGAACACATGCACATATGGAACCACAGTGGGCATTACACCAGCATGTAGGTTACATTGATAGCAACATGCCGCCAATGATAGTATTTGAACAGGAAACATTAATTGGAATACATTTCAACATTTGTAGAACAATAGGATACATGTCCCAATGGTAGGTTTGGTGGAAAGCATACCCATTCATTTATGTGTATTTATGAAGATAAGGTGGGGGAGAAAGAGAGATATCAATTAACAAATGTAGATTCTTGCAGTGGTCACAGCTTTAGTGATCGTTGCTCTAATCATTACTCTACAGGTATTATTACAACAACCTATGGCCTTGGGATGGGCAATGGTATGTTTGTACACAGTGTATAATTACAGCCTTCTTATAGCTACTTTATACCTTCTCTTACCTGGAAGACCTGTGGAGAGAATTTTTGTTAACACTACCTGACTGTTTCTACCCATATTCACAGTCAGGGTTACATATGTGCACTCATAGTGTGTGTGTGTGTGTGTGTGTGTGTGTGTGTGTGTGTGTGTGTGTGTGTGTGTGTGTGTGTGTGTGTGTGTGTGTGTGTGTGTGTGTGTGTGTGTGTGTGTGTGTGTGTGTGTGTGTGTGTGTGTGTGTGCTACTGCCATAGTCTGCCTTGATTTCTATCGGTCACCCTGGTTGTTGGCAGCTGGGACCAGTAACTATGACAGCTTGATACTTTTTAAACATTTCTTGGGGGAGACCACTTGGTGCATGTACTTATCTTGCCGTAATTTGCAGCCTTGGGGGTTGGACCGTGGGTGTTGGATACATTATATCTACAGCCTTCTTATAGCTACTTTATACCTTCTCTTACCTGGAAGACATGTGGAGGGAATTTATGTTAACACTACCTGACTGCTTCTACACATATTCACAAAATCCTAGGTGTAATTATGCATACAGCTTACTACCACTCATGGGTTTTGAACTGTGGCTGTTTCTGCTAAAAATACAAGTTTGTGTTTCATCAGAATAAGTTATTGAGAAACTGCTGCCTCTTCCCTGAATGTTTTCTGCCTAATTCTCTCTTGGTTGTACAATCTGACCTTGTAATTACAATATTCTCATACACACATTCCTATATATACCTTTTGACATAGCACAGTGTGGAAAATGTGGTTAACACAACATTACTATTCAGATATCAGATCTTAGTGCATGAAACATTTCATATCAGTTAATCTCATGTCTTACAGAGGCACTAACTTTGTCAGATGAGACTTGATTGTTTAATGCATTCAGAGCAATAGTTGCTGTGCATAACCTGTACACATTTCAATTCATACAATACCAGAGTAAACACAACCAGTCCAGGATTTTGAATTTTATTGACAGGCAGTTAGAGATTTATTTATATATAACCTATATGAGACTATTACTGTAATATTGTATGGTTTATTCAGTACAAACCATACCCATTTTTAATACTGCCAGATAACATTCTACTCCTTTATATTTACTTGGCATGACTACTGCAAGCTACATTTTTACTCACCAGCCTCACGCCGCAGCCTTTGCAACCTGCTTGCTTGGGCTTCCTGGTTAACTGCCTGCTCAGCTGGAGCTGTAAAGAAGCTAGGGAAACATTTATGCATACCTCTCCATCACATACACAGGCTGGACTTTGGTAAAAAGTTATTGATATGAATACTTACACATCTCAGGGACATCACCCCTCTGCCATGCTTCTTGGACTCACTGGTTCAAGAGCTCCCTCTTCCTCCACTTCAAGTCAGCATAGTGGCGCCAGACCTACTCACCAGTCCGAGGGATGCCAGTGGCACTGATGAGATCACAGGTGAGACTTTCCCAGGCCTCGGATTTGTATTGGGAGCCCTGGTACTGGTGCTGCAGCAGTCTCACATCATGGTTTTTAACAAGGAGTCCTACCATGACTTTGGACTGCTGTATGCCACAGCACTGCACCCAAAAGTGCACAGCCTCTCCAGCAAGAGCCATACTGCTTACAGTGGGGAACTACAACTGGTTATGAGGTGTATTCCTGCCTGCAAGGTTTAAATATGTCCAATTTCCTGTGCATTGCAGTGATTGGACGGTTCTGAATATGCTAAGCTAAGCTACAGGCAAACCTGCTTAGCTATGGTTGGCAGTGCTTAAAGGGACAGGTTCAGCACTGCTTACCAATGGGCAAATCCACTTAGCTGGGCTACTCATTGCTTAGCATTCATATTTAAGCAATGTTGACACCCGGTATGCATAGCTGTGCAATGCTTAGCATTGCTTAAGTTTTATGTTATAGACTAGCAGCTGTATGGGATGGATTCATCATTCCTGACATATTATAATTTTGTTTAGCTTTCCTGACATCCCCCTATGTGCTTTCATTACATTTATTCTTGTGTTAATATGCTGTATGGGGCACCTGTGTTTATATGGGGGTTTCATATCTTTTCTGGACTGACGCCTTATTTTTGCTTCTGCTACACCACCCTGGGTGATAAATATTATTTGCTACCTCATTTATTACAACATATGACTTTTACAACTTCTTTCACAAACAATAGTGAAAGGACTTCAATGGGGCTTGAGCTGTGAATACCTGCATGCAAAGTTGCAGCTCTAACCACTACACTATTTCAGAGTACTTATTTAGCTGATATTTTCCTATTTAGCTCCTTCATATATTTACCCTATGCTAAGCACAGGTGCATGAAGTGCACACCCGCTTAGCTATGCTTAAACTTTATTGCGGCCCAAAAAAATAAAATTAAAATATATGTGTTTCAATTTTGTTTAATTTTAATGGGATAACAGGTTTGGCATTAGCGTGAATTTTTGGATGTGTATATGACGAACAGTTGAGTTTAAGTCTGCACATCCTTTGAAAATTCATGCTAATGCAAAACCTGCTATTCTATCAACTTTCTGTTTGTAAGAACTATATTTAAATGTGTCCCTATTTGTCTCCCCAACATTTTCAATTCTGGCCAGTGTTTGCGGTCTAGGGGGTTGAGAGGTATCCTTTCTCATTTTGAATTGCTGAACAGCAATTCTGGAGTGCAGGGGATGTATGTATTGTGAGAGCACTGCTCTCGGATATGCCCCCTGCACTCACACACAGAACCGTGTCCATTTTAGAGCACGGCAGAGCGGTTTCATACATATGCATGGCACACTGCATTGCCACATGGGAACGATTCCTTCAATGCAGATATAAGTTATTTCTGCACAGAAGTTTGCTGAATCCATCTTTAGGTCTGTTTGGTTACTTCTACGGTTACTTATATGACTTAGAAGAGTATTAGCAAAGAACATAGCAATATGAGCTCACTGATTCACAAGTAAACATCAACTAGGGCTCAAGAAGGATTGTTATGTTGTTTTTCACGATTATCATTATTATTATTTGTTATATTTTCTCCTCTTTGAGGAAGTGGTATTTGACATTAAGTATCTAAGGTTGTCAAAAATATGTAAAAAGTGTAAAGACAGAATTAAAAGGAAACGGTATTAAAATGAGGACTATGGTTGGAGTTTGATGGAATTACACTCTGGACTATAGGAAGCAGCCCTTGAGCAGCTCATAGCCTTTGTTCTCTGCCAGAATGACCCCACACATTTCAGGTATGAACACAGTGCTATACTAACTGCTTCTTCATGTCTGGTTTGGAATATTTATTTATATAGTGGACATATTTTCTAGTATTTTAATGTATATCAAACCATGAGCTTTTGGAATTGTATTTATTTATTTTTTATGTTCTCTCTTTTTGGCATTATGTTATCACACAGAAACACAGAAAAAACAGACACACAGACACACACACACACACACACACACACACACACACACACACACACACACACACACACACACACACACACACAAATGTGGTTATTTGTCAGCTAACTTGAGCTGAATTCAGTCTTCTACCATTTTAATGCCTTTGCTTGTATTAAGGTAAGGTGAAAGTTCTTTCTCAGCAATGGCAAACAATGTCTATTTCAAGGTAACTTTAATTCACATGTGGACCACAAAGTCCACCAATAGAAGGAGCTTTGGATTGTTCTGTTATACTTAAAATCTATGTAAGATTTTAAAGATCAAATACATCACATTGCTAACAAAGGTACATATAGTCAAAATTATGATTTTCTCAGTAAAAACATATGGTTGTGAAAGTAAGACTGCAAGTAGAACTGCGTGCCACAAAATAAATGCTTTAGAACTGTGGTGCTGATGGAAACTTTTGATAATTTTGTGCACTTTGCATATCAAATTAGTTGCAAGAGGGTCTAAAGATAAAACGAAAACTCAAATACTTTGGCTACATACTATGAAAACAGGATTCACTAGGGAAGACAGTGAGTTTGGGAAAGATTAAAACCAAAAGAAAGGGTTGGCAGAGGGTAAAATGAACAGATAATATTATTGAACTAATGAATATGAATTTGCATGAACTTGAAGAAGCAGTTGTTAGCAGCAGACAGGGCTGGTGACAGAAAGTTGGACCCAATTAAGCAACTAAACAGCAACCTACAATTAGTGGGATACTGAGTTAGTGTCCCCCATAAGCCTACATGTGAATATTAAACACTTACTTACATTTTGTGTGACTCTGGCAAATCATATAATCACAATAGAGATTCGTGTTCACTTTAGAAAATAAATGTTGTACCTGTTGGGTTTTACATGATTACTAATGCCTATGTATGAATACAATTTCATATTCTGTGCCAAAGGCAGTCTCAAGGTAGCTGGTTAATGAACCAGCTACAGAAATACACTTCTCAAACTGTCATTAACCAGAGGAGATGACAGTAAGGAAGTCAGGGTGCAAAACATTTGGAATAAAGTCACTGGTAGTTTTATATCACTCAAATTTGAGTATTTGACTTCAGAAGAACAGACATTATGATGTTCTGTATTTTAAATATGCATTAGGAGGATATGGAGTGTGCAAAATTATGGAAATAGCATGTGCTCTCTTTGGTGTTTCCAAAGTGATACAGGAAATGTTTAGATTGCACTATTATATATGACAAACAAAATAAGGTACAGGGTTTGAATTTGACCTGTGGTTATTGGCTAGGCTAGCATTAGAATGCAGAGTGGTAACCTAGCATTTACCTATGAAAAAGAAAAGGCATTTATGAGTCTTACAATGAATTAAATCAATGGTAAAAGTAAAAGCAATTAAAATACAAAAGAAAAATGAGTCAACTTAAAACAGCTTCATATTATATTGAAAGAATGTACAGCAGGGAAATGATCCAAACATTTTTCGCTAAAAGTGGAAAAAAGAAAAATTACAAATGGAATTAAAAATATCAACACAATTTAGAATTATATTAATGAATGGAACAAGAAAGCTCTGGTATATTAAGACAGCATTATTTGTTGCAAGTTATTTTTGGCTTATTTTGAAATGAATATTTTTGGCTATGAAAAGTAATAAAAGTGATTTAAAATGAGGAAAAATAAATATAAAGGCTTATGGAGGAAAGCTTTTTACTGAACAAACATTTTTGTTCTCTATTTACTTTAGAGGTCAGGGATAGGGGACCACAGCTGAACAAAAATAGTGAGAACAACCTTTATTAACACATGTGGTAGAATTTATTATATCTAGGAAATAAAAAGCTTTATTAGGAAAAGTGTCATTCAGAGCTACCTTGTTAAGAAAGTTCCATTGTACTGCATTGCCCTTCAGATAGTGTGTTAGTGAAGATTTATGCTCTTTGAATTATGGTGTCCCACAGATTAGTCTGAAAACAAATAATGCCCTGTATAAACTTTTATTGAGTGTATTACATTTTGGCTGTGAAATCATTTATGAACTCAATATTTCCTAGTACTTTTTTATGACAGAGTGTGTGTGTGTGTGTGTGTGTGTGTGTGTGTGTGTGTGTGTGTGTGTGTGTGTGTGTGTGTGTGTGTGTGTGTGTGTTTGTGTGTGTGTGTGTGTGCGTGTGTGCGTGTGTGTGTGTGTTTTATTGGTGTGTGGTAAGCCTGTGAGAGCTGAATAAACCGAACAGAACTAGTCAGGTGTTGATGTCTCTCTACGGATCATTAATGCATAGCCAAGCGTGGTACCAAATTCATTTATAGAATCATATCTTTCTGAAGCTGTAAAAAGAGTGGAGGTGATGCAACAAAGGCAACAAAGATGATTCAACTGAGACAGAAATTTTGAGTATTATTTACATTGATCAATGCACAACATAATAAAACTATTAAAACTCCTTTATTGAAAATAAAAATGAAATACATTGATAAACATTTTTACCACACAGGCATTCAGCTGCAGGACCAGAAAGAGTATTTGTTCCATGATAGAGTAGGTACTGCATGACAAATCTATCCCTCTCTTTGTATTATTTATTTATTCATAGGAGTAGATTTAGATCTCTGACTCTAGTGTTTACTGGACTCTGATTTATTGAGATATACGACTTCTTGCTCACTTATATCCCTATAAACAAGGCAGAGATCAACTGTAAGGAGCCTATATATAACCATGTAGATTGATAAAGTCTTGAGTCTTTATAGCTCAGATCTTCTAAGCAATTGATCTTTTCAGTTATAAACCTCTGGGGTCTTGGTAATTGTTTGATTCTTAGTAAGGTACATCCCAAAGGGGCATTGTAGTCAATGATGGGTCTAATCAGTGCAGAGTACAAGGAGGTGAGGACTTCTTTTGATCTGGATGAAATACATTTTACTATGATCTGTGCAAAGTTAAAAGATTTCCTAGCCACCATTGCAGTATAATGGTCTAATGAAAGGGAGCTGTCCATGGATGTACTCAGGTCTCTCAGAACCCTTTCATTTTGCAGTGATGTGTTATCTGTATTACAAGGTGGAGCTAGGAGTGGTTAACAAATGTTACGGTGTTGTGGTTTTTGGCATTAAGCTTGAGCCTATTTTTAATACAACAGGTTTTGACAAGTGCACGTTCATGCAGGAATGCATGTATGTCATAGGGAGACATAATGACAACTCTCAGATTACAATCATCCACAAACTGTGTTCATCAAAGATCTTCATTAGAGCCCTGGGGAACTCCACTGATCACCGCCATGCTGTCAGAAGACAATGACCTTACTCTTACTGTGTGAGTCCTGTTCTGTAGCCACTTGGCTATCCACCTAACCACATATGGCTCAATTAAATTTGGAGCACTTTCAGATTGTTTATCTTAAGTGCCATGGGCAGCAGATTAATTGATAGTGACCATGTCAATGGTAGTCAGTCTGCTACTACAGTGGCCACACATTATGAATGTGAAAGGAACAGTAAGGTGGCATGCCCATTATTATGATCAATCACATGTGAAATGAAGCATTTCAAGCCTGCAACATGAGTAGTGTGAGCAGGCCACATAGGTCCAGTACAACAAAGTGACAACCAGTTCATCATTGAAACTAGGAGGAGAAGAAGGGATAGGGCAGCTAGAAAAAAGGAAATAACAACCACTGGGTCATGCACAAGGATAACATGAATGGAAGATGTTCGGAGGGTGGCATTTTGATTTTAGAAAAACAAGTATCTATTTTCCTTTTGTTTCAGAATGGACAGAGACAGATCGTAACAAGGACCATGTGAATAGAGAAGGTAGCAGGAAGAGACAACCATATAATGAAGACAGGGACAGACAGGGGAGGAATTGATGCAAAGGGCAGGCAACAGTGGAGAGAAACAGAAAGACTGAGTGAGGACAACTGGTAGTGAGGAGGGTTGGACTACAAAGTAGGTATGAAAAGTGACACACAAAGAAGGGGAATACCATGATAGGGGATAGAGTGGGTGACAGTGGGCCTATCAGACCAGCCCAGTGGAAAACACTCACAGAAGTCAGTCACCTCTCTGACTGACATCCTGGGTAGGCCATATCTCTGGTAGTCTGATTGATGGGGCTGGCTGACCATTCTCCTCCATTAGCTGTACAAGAAAGTGCTCCTTGGTCCCAATATGGATACCAAGCTGCTGACATACCTCTGCCATCACCTGCCACTGAAAATTATGCTGGATGACCCAGGGGAACCCTCTCCAAACCACTCCTAGTGGAGGACCCTACGCTGCTCCCATAAGAACTGGACAAAGAATGCACCAGCAAGCTCTCCATGTCACTTTTCATAGGAGAACCTTCATTGTCCTGCAGAAAGGCAGGCCTAAAAATGGCTGGTAACCCAGTGACAGATACTTTGGTCAGTGCAAACCCAGGCAGCCACTGTCTTACCTCATTCTGTATTACAGTTGACCCTGTGGAAGGAGAAAACAAAACAGACTAAAAAAAGACAACACATTAATCCACATGCATATGGCCCATTTACTCCAGTTTCAAAAACAGACAACTATCTACAGCAGTTACCCAACTGCCTCTATAGCCTGTCCTTTCTCTTTGGGCAGGTTCCAAGTTCAAAGCTACCTCCTCTGGTACTGTATAACATAAAATAAACATAAGATGAACAGAAATTAGTACAATATGTCCCTGCTAACAGAAAGCAAGTACAAGCACAAAACTAAAGTTAGAACATAGCACTCCAAAACCACTGCAAAATGTTTACAAAAAATGCTGTCTCTCTCTCTCTCCCTCCTCACCAGATTCCGTCTCCCACTGTGGAATCATGTGTTGCCTCTACGGGTCATTGTACTTGTGCCTGCACTAATCACGAGAGGGAATCATACCAGTGGCATCACTCATGACCCTGGAAACTGTTATAAGGCATGAATTTTATAGACAAGGCCATTTCCTGCCCTCAGCAGGCCCTCACTTTAGTCCCCATACAGTTTAAGATAAATAGGTTCATAGGTGTGTACTAGGCTAATGGCCCTAGCCTAAGCCTAGCCCAAGAAGATTCCCTGGCGTCATGCCGCCCAAAGTTAATACCCAGTGCCCCTGTCAGTCAAAACCACTGAAGTGATCCTGGGGTGAACTTCCTAGTGCCCATCCACACATCAATATTTCTCTTAAAGAGGGCCATTGAAGTGCTCTGCTTGATGTGAATGGGAAGTTTGCTCCAGAGTATGGGAAGTCTCTGGGTTAGGAACCTGTCCCTCCAGCATGTTCTGTTTATTGTGGTAATGAGGTTTATGTCCCTGGAGCATGTGACATGGAGGTATTGGGATTTCCTTATGTGTAGCATATCTAGCAGCTCTGGGTCAGACATGGCTTTGTAGGTCAAGCAGAGATAAGTAGGCAATAAGAGACAGAGTATAGCTGGAGTTTTTTGAGTCTGTCCATATAGGTTCAAAGGTAGGTAACCTGTTTCCTACCTTTCCTGTAACTCGTGTAGTCCAGATTCAGATTTGCTGCATCCAGGACTGTATGTAAGCTTCTGAGACCCCCCCCAAGCTTTCTGTGTTGGAGGAAAGCCTTCTAGCTTATCAGTGGGAGTGGTAAGCACTAGGTAACCTATCTACCACATAAGGAGTGATTCTGGCCCAGAAATTGTAGTTATTGGCCGTTTGGGCAGTTTTTCCATCTCGCTCAACTTTCTGATTTAAAAGCCCGCATTTGCACTTGTTTCTCCCCTTTCCTGTAACTAGTTTAGTCCAGATACAGATTCTTAGTTTCAGCACTTGAATTTGCTTATTCATGATCAGCACTTGTTCAGAACTTGTAAACACTAATTAACCTACTAATTACTACAGCACTCAACCTTCCTCATTACCTAGAGGAAAACAGTTTTGGTACTTACTTTCCTCACTTACTTGTACTCACTTTCCTCACTTATCTAGAGGAAAATATTTTTTTATTCAGGCATGTCCAAGGGTCAGCTCCGAGTGTTCTCTCCTGTCTATCTGATGAATCTGGGCATCTTGGGGCAATGTAGAAATTGCCTCATGTACGATGACAACCCTCTCCTCTTACCACCCAACACTACAAACTGTGAGAGATGCACTTTTCTAGCCAAACTGGATGTAAAGCTCTCTCAAACCAAGACTGAACTTGACAGTCATAAGGAGAAGGTAAACACTTGCACCACACCACACTCATCACATAGTCTCACTAAATCTACACCACCAAAATCCACCCATAGAAACACAAAAGCATTTGAGGAGGCTCTCAATGATAATCTGCTCAAGCAACAGAGACCTCCAAAGCAGAACCTCCCCCCCCAACACAACCGAAATGATGCATAGCTCGCAGACTCAGTGAGCCACTCAATCACAGCCCATAAGGCAAAACAACGTACCCAACACACTAGTCATAGGTGACTCTATAGTCAGGCACACTGATGTCCCACTCACCAAGCTAAACAAGGAGAAGGTTACTGTCAGCTGCCAGTCGGGTGCCAGGATCTGCCACATAACCCATGCACTCAGGCCACTCCACAACAAGTACAAATATGACTCTGTCATTGTCCATGTTGGTGTGAATGACCTGAGATATACCTCCCGGGACTACATGAAAAGAGACATGGAAGAGCTCTCCGATCTTGTAGCCCAGACAGGGATGACCCTAGCCCTGAGTAGCATTCTGCCATCACCCAGAATGATGCCGCAGTACAAGGACAAAATTATTGACTTCAACAATTGGAAAAGCTTCTGTTGTCATTCTAAAGGGATCCGGTATCTGTCTGCCTTGGATGACATGGTCGACAGACCACGATGCTTTGCCAGAGATGGCCTACACCTGTCACCCCTGGGATTCCGGATACTGGCTAAGGTTCTTGCCGGTCCTATAGTGCCTTTTTTAAGCAAGGTTCAAATGACAAATTCACCACCGGAATAGGAACAGGCAGGCAAAAACTGAGGGTGATGCTACTCAATGCTAGAAGTCTAAATCTCAAAATGCATTCACTCGAGGCACTCCATAAATGGAGAACATCAATATCTGTGCAGTGACTGAGACCTTTTTCAGGGCTCCAGAGAGCATCCCTGCACTATCAGGCTATAACTCATACCACACTTTTCGGCCATGTAACCTGGACCGGAACTCCAAAGGTGGAGGTGTGTCCATATTCATTAAGGATATCCACACCTCCAGGCTAGTTGCTCAGCATAATGCAGCCAAGGTTATCCAAGTGCAACTAACTCTGGGCAAAATTGCAATCCAAATTGTAGCTTGCTACAGATATCCCACCATGCCCCAGGATTCCCACTCCTCTTTTCTTGATGTACTGGAAAATATTAGGGTTCAACCAAACACCCTAATAATGGGCGATTTCAACTACCCCACTATTAACTGGAAAAACTGCTCATGTACCAACTCCTTCACTCAACGCTTTCTGGAATTCATAAACTCCAATGCCCTGGATCAACTTATCCACACCACCAACCAGGGGGCAACAATATGCTAGATCTAGTCATTACCAACATGACGTCAGTGCCTCATTGGTCCGATCTGACCATAAGCTAATTATCCTAGATATCCACATCCTGCCCCCACCCCCCATTAAGGAAACAATGGTAAAAAATTTCTCCAAAGCCAACTTCATGCTTCTTAAGACAGAAGTGGTGAACTTCATGACACCCATCCAAATGGACAATACAGTTACAACTACTGAATCCTACACAATTACACTTTATAAGAACTTACAAGAGTGCATGGATCATGCTATCCCAAACAGAACCAAGATACTATCCTCCAAAAAAAGGAAGCCAATCAGGTGGTCACCTGCCATAAACAAACTGTACAACAGAAGGAATAAACTGTTGCAAAAGAGAGTAAAATCCCATGAGTGTCAGAGCTCCCTGTTCAGCCTCAGCAAGAAGCTGCGATCCCTGATAAAATCCTCCAAAGCTAGTTACGAAAACAAAATTGACACTGATTCTAAAGACAACCACAAAGCATTCTATAGCTATGTCAAGAATCTCAATGGCAACACTCAGATCTGCTCTGAGTTACAGCACAATGGCATTAAATATACAGACCCAACTGATATTACCAACATCCTGTAAGATAGGTTCAGTGTTAACTTTACCCCCCTCTCACCCACTAAAGAGCCCATCTCTATACCAGAAGAATGAAAAGTTCCCGTAATCATGGCTGCACAAGTAAAAAGCACACTGTCCAAAGCCAAGAACACAACATCCATGGGACCAGACAGCATCCCAGGCTGCATTCTACACGAACTACAGAACAAACTAGCACCCCACCAAAGTACCATGTTCAATCATAGCCTCACCTCATGCTTGTGTTTGCTGAATGGTGCACAGCGATGGTTATCCCACTCCACAAAGGGGGAGCCACCACTGATCCCGGGAACTACCGCCCCATTAGCCTGATGAGCCTGGTCTGCAAAGCTATCATGGAACTTATAAACAAAGACATTGGTAATCTCCAAACTCTGGACCCCACCCAGTTCGGGTTTGTAAAAGGCAGATCATGTCTACTAAATCTGATAGACGTATTTGATGCAGTCACCAAAGCCATAGACGAGGGTAAGGTGATTCACACAGCCTATCTAGATCTTGCCAAGGCTTTCAACACCATCCCCTACTCTGGAATTATAGATAAACTCACTAAACTAGGTATAAATCCTTATGTCACAAGATGGGTTGCCAACTGGCTCACTGACAGAACTCACACTGTGAAAGTAGCAGACTCCAAATCCGACTTCAGACCAGTAACAAGTAGAGTACCACAGGGTTCAGTTCTGGGTCCTCTCCTGTTTGGTATCTACTTCTCTGAAGTACAGGCTAACACAGAAGGTCTTTGGCTAATGAAGTTCACAGTTGACTGCAAACTAGGAGCCATAATCAAAACTCCTAACGATGTGGACATCCTACAAAAGGGCCTCACTGAGATAGATGCCTGGTGTCAAAGCCATGGCCTCAAGCTCAATGCCAAAAAATGCATTGTCATCCCCTTTAGTAAAAACTCTGTACCCATGAAATACAACATAGGCGGTAGTATACTTAACACTGAAAGTGTGATAAGAGACCTTGGGACACAGGTGGACAGTAGTCTCTCCTTTGATAATCACATTGCCACAATAGTCAGGAAATCCTTCTACGTGGCATACCTCATCACAAAAGGTTTCTCATCCAGAAAAAAAGAGGTCATTGTTCCCATCTACTCATCACTCATTAGACCCATTATAGAGTACAATGCCCCTTTTAGTATGTACCTCACAAGACATCTACAACAACTGGAAAGGCCACAGAAATACCTCACAAAGAGGATTACCAGCCTCAGACAGATGCCCTATGCAGACAGTTTTGAAAACCTCCAGCTTTACTCCATTGCATATTGCCTACTCAGAGGTGATCTCTGCCTAACATACAAAGCTATGTCAAACCCAGAGCTGTTGGACATGCTCCACTTAAAGAAATCCCAATCCCTCCAAGCTACATGCTCTAGGGACCTCAACCTTGTCACCACAATAAACAGAACATGCTGGAGGGATAGATTCCTGTCCCAGAGACTTCCCATACTCTGGAATAAACTACCTGTCTATATCAAACAAAGCTTCTCATTAGCACTCTTCAAGAAAAATCTTGATGATTGGATGGGAAATAGGAAATTCACTCTGGGGATCACTTCTGTGGCTCTGCTCAACAGTGGCACAGGAAAACTATTTTCTTGGGTGGCAAAAGCCAGGGTACCTTTTTGGCTGGGCTTGTATAGACCCCAGGGCTGATAGCCTAGTACCTACCTATGAACCTTCTTCCTGGATGAGAAACCTTTTGTAATGAGATGTGCCACATAGAAGGCTTTCTGACTATAGTGGCAATGTGGTTATCAAAGGAGAGGTTGCTGTCAACCTGTATCCACAGGTCTCTTATCACACCTTTGGTGTTTATTGGACTACCACCTATTTGGTAGTTCATGGGCACCGAATTTTTCCCAAAGGGGATGACAATACACTTTTTGGCATTGAGTTTAAGGCCATGCTTCTGGCACCAGTCATTGGTGTCAGTGAGGCCTTTCTGTAGAATGTCTACATCAGATGGAGAATAAATAATGGCTCCCAGTTTGCAATCATCTGCGAACTTGGTCAGCCAGAGTCCCTTTATGTTAGCTTGAACTTCAGAGAAGTAGATGCCAAATAGGAGAGGACCTAAGACCGATCCCTGTGGGACACCACTTGTAACTGGTTGGTAGTCAGATTTGGAGTTGACTACTTTCACAGTGTGGGTTCTATTACTGGGTCTATATTAGAACATCGAAGTTTCAGAACTTCGAATGTTCTAATATCAACCCCTATTCAGCGAAAGCTGAAAAAATTGAACATGCAGAACAGCAATTTTTTTCCTAGGAAAAAATTTGCTGTTCCAAAACACATACACACAACACAAGCACACCAAACATACAGCAATCCACACACATACACCTAAAATCTTACACCTAACCCTACACTAAACTATACACACACCACTAACTATCCACTTATCTTAACCCAAACCCTAACCCTAAGGTCCGTCACTATCGCACACTCACCTCACCCGCACCCTAACCCTAACTCACCTACCCCACCCTAACCCTCATGTCCACACAATCACACACTTACCTGACCCGCACCCTAACCCTAACTCACCTAACCCGCCCTAACCCTCATGTCCACACAATCGCACACATACCTAACCCACACCCTAATCCAAACTAACCTAACCCGCACTCAATCACACACTTACCTGAACCCGACCAGTAACTTTCCACCACAGGGCTGAAAATACTGAAGCAACATAAATGGACACCCAAATTCTTTCTCTAGGAAAAAATTCAGTTTTCTGTTGCTTCGATATTTTCAGCTTTCACTGAATAGGGGTCGATATTAGAACATTCGAAGTTTTGAAACTTCATTGTTCTAATATAGACCCCCTAAGACCGATCCCTGTGGGACACCACTTGTAACTGGTCGGTAGTCAGATTTGGAGTCCACTACTTTCACTGTGTGGGTTCTTTCAGTGAGCCAGTTGACAGCCCATTTTCTGACATAGAGGTTTATGCCTAATTTAGTGAGTCTATCTATGATTCCTGAGTGAGGGATGGTGTTGAAGTCCTTGGCAAGATCTAGGTAAGCTGTGTGAACTACCTTGCCCTCATCCACAGCTCTGGTGACAGACTCGAAGACATTTATCAGGTTGAGCATGCATGATCTACCTTTCACAAACCCAAACTGCGTAGGGTCCAGAGATTGAAGATTCCCTATGTCCTTATTTATAAGGTCCATGATGATGTGCTCCATGGCCTTACATATCAGGCTTGTCAGACTAATGGGGAGTAGTTCCCAGGGTCTGTAGTCACTCCCCCTTTGAGAAGTGGGATGACCATAGCAGTGCACCATTTGGTAGGAAAAAAGCCTGAAATTAGGCTGTGATTGAACAGGGTACTCAGGTGTGGTGTAAGTTCACTTTGTAATTCATAGAGATCACAGCCAGGGATATTATCAGGTCCCATGGAAGCTGTATTCTAGGCTTTGGACAGTGCATTTTTTACCTGTATAGCTGTGATAATAGGGACTTGGCATTCCTCAGGTATGGTGATAGGCCCGTTATGAATGGGGGGTAAAGTTCGCACTGAACCTGCCAGCCAATATGTTGGCAATATCAGTTGGTTCTGTATATGTATTGCCCTTGTGCTGTACCTCAGAGGCGATCTGGGTCTTGCCATGTAGATTCTTGATGTAACTGTAGAATGCCTTGTGGTTGTCTTTAGAATTTGCAGCAATTTTGTTTTCATAGCTAGCTTTAGAGGATTTGATGATGGATCTCAGTTTTTTGCTGAGGCTAACAAGGGAGTTTTTCCAGTCTTGGGCATTCACCCTTTTCTGCAACAGTTTTTTCCTTCTGTTGTAGAGTTTGTTTATGGTTGGGGACCACCAGATTGGCTTCTTTTTTTTTGGAGGAGAAGGTCTTGGTTCTGTTTGGTATGGCCCATTCCATGCACTTGAGTATGTGCTCATACAATGCATTAGTGTATGATTCCGCAGTCATGTACCTATTTTCCATTTGCATAGGTGTCATGAAGTTAGCCACCTCTGTTTTTAGAAGCCCAAAATTGGCTTTGGAGAAGTCTTTTATAGGTTCATAGGTTCATAGGTTCATACTAGGCTATCTGCCCTGGGGCAATTATAAGCCTAGCCCGATTCTGTATGGCTTACGCCACCCCTTGATTTGAGTATACTGTGCCCTTTTTAAGGTTTAGTTTACTGTGCCTCTGTCTAATAGTGACACGGGAGTAATCCCTGGGACAAACTTACGATCCACCATCCACCTATCGAGATTCTTCTTGAAGAGATTCAGTGAGGTGCTCTGCCTCACATGAACTGGAATTCTATTCCAGAGCGAAGGGAGCCTCTGGGTTATGAACCTGTCCCTCCAGCAAGTTCTATTTATTTCTGTGCTGAGGTTCAAGTCCCTCGAGCATGTGGCTCTAAGGGATTTAGATTATGGTGGTTTCCTTTAGGGGGGTGAGAGTGCAATGTGGATATCCATGGTGATGAGCTTGTGGTCAGATCTGACCAAGGAGAAGTTGTTTACTGGTGAAGAGCAATGGTCGCCCATGTTAGTAATGACCAGGTCAAGGATGCTTCTACCCCTGGTGGGGCTAAGAATGAGTTGGTCCAGGGTGTTGGAATTAATGAGTTCCAGAAAACGTTGAGCAAGTGTGTTGGTACATGAGTAATTTTCTCAGTTAATGGAGGGGTAGTTAAAGTCTCCCAGCATAAAGGTATTGGGTTGTACCCTAATATTTTTCAGTGTGTTTAGGAATGTGGCATGGGAGTTTTGGGACATGGTGGGGGATCTATAGCAGGCTACAACCTGGATTGCAGTTTTACCCAGTGTTAGTTGTACCTGAAGTATCTCTGATGCATTATGTTAGGCTACTAGTCTGGAGGTGTGCATATCCTATATGAATATGGAGACACCACCGCCTTTAGTGCTTTAGTCCAGGTCTAGAGGCTGAAAGATGTGGTATGAATTATAGTCTGGTAGTGCTGGGGTGCTCTCCAGAGCCTTGAACCAGGTCTCGGTAACAGCACAGGTGTCGATATTCTCCATTTTAAGGAGTGCTTTGAGTGAGTGCATTTTGAGATTTAGACTTCTAGCATTGAGTAGCATAACCCTCAGATTTCATTTACTTGTAGTTGTTATGGTGGTAATTTTGTCTTCAGGACATTGCCTAAAAAAGGCACTATAGGAGTGGAAAAAGCGTTGGGCAGTATCCAGAATCCCTGGGGTGACAGGTGCAGGCCATCTCTGGTGAAGCATCAAGGTCTGTTGATCATGTCATCCCAGGCAGACAGATACTGGATCCCCTTAGAATGACACCAGAAACTTAGCCAATTGCTGAAGTCAATAATTTTCTGCTTGTACTGTGGTATCATTCTGGGTGATGTTAGGATGCTACTCAGAGCTAGGCTCATACTTCCCTGGGCTACAAGATCCAAGAGATCCTCTATGTCTTACATAGTGCAAGACTATAACTGATAATTTTGTGCTTACTCACACCAACCAGTAAAAGCAGAGAGGAAATGAGATATATGGTCAAATTAACATAAAAAGCAGGCAACTAGAAAGACAGCGGTGTTTAAGAACACAACAGTAACCGGGTGAGAGGGTGGGAAAAATTTCTGTCTGACTCACAAGAGACAGAGCTGTGGTGTCTTTTCAGGTTTTAGTATGCAGCTAAAAGCAAAATACAAGTACACCTTGGTACAAGACCTTGATTTCTATGATGCAGCAGGTGGGAGCCCTTCTAAAAGCAATGCTTGAAAAAGTCATGTGCACTCTAAACTTCAGAACAAGGGGGAAATGTTAATCCATTGTGCACAGCTGCACTTTTCTATACTGCATGAGATACATCATTAGGCTGTAAAAGCAATTGATGTCACAGTCCAGAAGAATAGACAGGAAGTGCTATGAGATTCATGCTGTCCATGTATGAGTGTGCTGTGTGCATGATCTTCTACCCTGTGAACGGGCATGGACAAACATAGTAACACTATCTGTGGCTAATAATGCAGCATGTTATAGCAGTGATTCAGAGACAATCACACTACAACTCCACATTAGCAGAATCTGTACATTATAATGCCAGCATTATTGAGGTAAATTATGAGGTTCACTTACTTCAGGACACTGTGCTATGATAAACAACAGATGAACTGGGATACAATAATGGATTATAGTTCCTACTGCCAGATAGGAAAACTGACAGCACGTAAAATACATGGTAACAGACCTCAGGACTGCAAGAAGCACAGAAAGGGTGGAGGAAAGGAAACAATACGATCAAGTACAAGCAGTGGAGTATGTGACTACTAGAGTACAATAACATGACAGGCTACTGTCTGGCTGTGTGGGTGCTCACCCTACTAGGAAACAGAGTGCAAAGGCATGGTAGAAAATAATTTAATGTTAGTCTTACTCCTAGAACTGTAATATGAGTGAAGATCTTATACAATGACAAGTACTGGGGATCAGTATATTTATTGCTGTATCTCTGTACTCTAAATGTATGCTTTTCTGTACCAGTCGACAATATTTCCTTTCATCATTTGCATACATAACAGCTCTAATTAGCATGTTGATACTCACTTACATGCCATTATCCAGCATTTACATACTATGTATAGCATGCTATTCCGTCAGTAGCTTGGTCATGGCACTTGTGGCTCTAAATTGTCTCTTGCATATGCAGTGCCACTCACCATGTTATTTCATGTAATTATATGTACTAATTATTTTTGAGTAATCCCATATGATTTTATTATTAAACAATTTGAATAATTGTAAGGAAATAATGAAAGAGAGTTAACAAAGTGTATAAACTGGTTAATACTGGTCTGTGTTCAGTCACTGAGTAAGGAATACATCGGACCTCTGTTCATCAAATGTTCAATTCATCAAACGTTCAATCACTTGTACAGGCCCTAGGGCCAATAGTCTAGTACTAACCTATGAACATACGAATGCAAGTGGGGGGCAACACCCCCACACACCGCATATACCAACTACAAAATCACACTACAGTGGGGAAAAGGGTACATTTCTTAATGCTGACCAACCAGCTCCGTTCCTTGGGTAAAATATTTGATAATTGAGCATTTGCTGAATTGAACATTTGATGTTTTACATTTGATAAACCGAGGTTCAATGTATTTCTCATTCGATGACTGAACATAGACCTGGTTAATACACACAGTTATAGGATAGACACACCTCATTGTTATTAGAAGAGCATAAGGCTGCCTGGGGAAGAACAATAACAAAGCTGGAGGACGTTTATAGGTAAGGTAGCTCTCTCAATGTTTTATAAAATACTCAGGTGAACTTCACAGAACATGGATCTTTTTGCACTGGCATGTTCAAATGTTTCCATTTTTGTATGTACTAGTAGTAGCCTTAACCTGTTAACACAGTCTATGCTGCTAAGTTTGCAGAATCTCTAATTCAAGTCATATAATACATTTATTATTAAGATGCACTGCCAGTTGAAATATTAGGTGGTTAACCGACATTTGTGGGAGACCATTAAATAATATGACCAAAGATACAACTCTAAAGAAGGGCACATAAAATATAAATTTCTGGAGTTTTACTAAACAGCTGTAATAAACTGCTTGACTTACATAGGATCTACATAAATAGTTATATTAATGGCAGGCATAAATGCTAGTGCATTAGCAGGTTGGACACTGTTTTGAAATCTTCAGAGGAGATAACTGTTTGGTCATTCTCAATAGCCTGAAAGTATAGCATGGTAGTGCAAAATGGTGCAGGTTTTGTTTAAATGAAGCACCAACCTGAGGAGCCATCTGTCTAAGACAGTGGAAGTTCAGGTGGATGTTGAAGATATTATAGCACAAATTAATGAAAAGTAATGGCATTTCTCTAGAATCCCGAATAGTATTTCACTGCTTACTATAAATACATATCTAGATGCTGACAAAAATAGTCTAGATGGAACATAGGAATGTATTAGGCAAGTTCTTCCACCCTTTTCAAGCTCATAATAGTACTCAGCCCCCAAACTGAGCAGGGCTGTACATGACACAAGCACATAATAGTGCTCACCCCCCAAACTGAGCAGGGCTGCACATGATACAAGCACTTGATAGTACTCACCCCCAAAACCGAGCAAGGCTGTACATGATACAAGCACTTCATAGTGCTCACCCCCCATACTGAGCAGGGCTGTACATGACACAAGTATGTAATAGTGCTCACCTCCCAAACTGAGCACAGCTGCACATGATACAAGTACTTAATATTGCTCACCTCCCAAACTGAGCAGTGCTGTACATGATATAAGCACGTAATATTGCTCACCTCCCAAACTCAGCAGGGCTGTACATGATATAAGCACGTAATATTACTCACCTACAAAACTCAGCAGGGCTGTACATGATATAAGCACGTAATAGTGCTCACCTCCCAAACTGAGCAGGACTGTACATGATACAAGCACATAATAGTGCTCACCCTCCAACTGAGCAGGGCTGCACATGATACAAGCACATAATAGTGCTCACCACCCAAACTGAGCAGGGCTGTACATAATACAAGCACATAATAGCGCCCACCCCCCCAAACTGAGCAGGGCTGCACATGACACAAGCATGTAATAGTGCTCACCTCCCAAACTGAGCAGGGCTGCACATGATACAAGTACTTAATATTGCTCACCTCCCAAACTGAGCACGGCTGTACATGATATAAGCATATAATATTGCTCACCTCCCAAACTGAGCAGGGCTGTACATGATATAAGCATGTAATAGTGCTCACCTCCCAAAACTGAGCAGGGCTGTACATGATACAAGTACTTCATAGTGCTCATCCCCCAAACTGAGCAGGGCTGTACATGGTACAAGTACTTCATAGTGCTTGCCCCCCAAACTGAGCAGGGCTGTACATGATACAAGTATTTCACAGTGCTCACTTCCCAAACTGAACAGGGCTGTACATGATACAAGCACTTAATAGTGCTCACCTCCCAAATTAAGCAGGGCTGTAGATGATGCAAGCATGTAATAGTGTTCACCTCCCAAACTGAGTAGGTCTGTACATGATACAAACACGTAATAGTGCTCACCCTCCAAACTGAGCAGGACTGTATATGATAAATTACTTCATAGTTCTCACCTCCCAAACTGAGCAGTGCTGTACATGATACAAGTACTTCATAGTGCTCACCTCCCAAACTGAGCAGGGCTGCACATGATACAAGCACGTAATAGTGCTCACCTCCCAAACTGAGCAGGGCTGTACATGATACAAATACTTCATAGTGATCACCTCCCAAACTGAGCAGGGCTGCACACAATACAAGCACGTAATAATGCTCATCCCCCAAACTCAGCAGGACTGTACATGATACAAGCATGTAATAGTGCTCATCCCCCAAACTGAGCAGGACTGTACATTCAACACTGTACAACACTTTAGTCATAGGTGACTCTATAGTCAGGCTCACTGATGTTCCACTTACCAGGCTAAACAAGGAGAAAGTTACTGTCAGCTGCCTGTTGGGTGCCAGGATCCGCCACATAATGCACGCACTCAGGTCACTCCACAACAAGGACAAATATGACTCTGTCATTGTCCATGTTGGTGTGAATGACCTGAGACATACCTCCCTGGACTACATGAAAAGAGACATGGAGGACCTCTCCAATCTTGTAGCCCAGGCAGGTATTACCATAGCCATGAGTAGCATCCTGCCATCACCCAGAATGATAACAGAGTACAAGGACAAAATGATTGACTTCAACAATTGGCTAAGCTTTTGGTGTTATTCTAAGGGGATCCAGTATCTGTCTGCCTGGGATGACATGATTGACAGGCCACGATGCTTTGCCAGAGATGGCCTGTACCTGTCACCCTTGGGATTCTGGATACTGGCAAAATCTCTTGCCATCCCTATAGTGCCTTTTTTAGGCAAGATTCAAATGACAAATTCAATACTGTAACAGGTACAAGCAAGCAAAATCTGAGGGTAATGCTACTCAATGCTAGAAGTCTAAACCTCAAAATGCATTCACTCAAAGCACTCCTTAAAATGGAGAATATCGACATCTGTACAGTGACAGAGACCTGGTCCAAGGCTCCAGAGAGCACTGCTGCATTATCAGGCTATAATTCATACCACACCTTTTGGCCACCTAACCTGGACCAAAATGTTAAAGGTGGAGGCGTGTCCATATTCATTAAGAATATCCACACCTCAAGGCTAATTGCTCAGCATAATGTATCTGAGATTATCCAAGTGCAACTAACTCTGGGCAAGACCGCAATCCAAATTATAACTTGCTACAGATCCCCCACCATGCCCTAGGATTCCCACTCCTCATTTCTTGATACACTGGAAAATATTAGGGTACAATCCAACACCCTAATAATGGGCAATTTCAACTACTCCACCATTAACTGAGAAAACTACCCATGTACCAACTCTTTTGCTCAACGTTTTCTGGAATTCATAAATTCCAATGCCTTGGATCAACTTATCCACACACCCACCAGAGGCAGCAATATCCTAGACCTGGTCATTACCAACATGGGTGATCGGTGTTCCACAGCAGAGGTCAATTCCTCGTTGGTCAGATCCGACGACATGCTAATCAACCAAGAGATCCACATCTCGCCCCACCCCCATTAGGGAAACTACCATAAAAAATTTCTCCAAAGCCAACTTCACATTTCTTAAGACAGAAGTGGCAAACTTCACAACACCCATGCATATGGACAATAGAGGTACGACTGCTGAGTCCTACACAAATGCACTTTATAAGTACTTACACGAGTGCATGGATCATGCTATCCCTATCAGAACCATGATGCTATCCTCCAAAAAAAAGGAAGCCAATCTGGTGGGGCCTGCCATAAACAAACTCTACAACAGAAGAAAGAAACTGTTGTAAAAAAGAGAAAAATACCATGACTGGAAGAACTCCCTGGTCAGCCTAACTAGGAAGCTGAGATCCCACATAAAATCCTCCAGAGCTAGTTATGAAAACAAAATAGCCACTGATTCTAAAGACAACCACAAAGCATTCTATAGCTATGTCAAAAATCTCAAAGGCAACACTCAGATCTGCTCTGAGTTACAGCACAATGGCACCAAATATACAGAACCAACTAATATTGCCAACATCCTGGTAGATAGGTTCAGTGCAAACTTTACCCCCCTCTCACCCCTAAAGGGCCCATCTCTATACCAGAAGAATGAAAAGTTCCTGTAATCAAGGCTGCACAGGTAAAAACCACACTGTCCAAAGCCAAGAACACAGCATGCATGGGACATGACAAAATCCCAGGGTGTGTTCTACATGAACTACAGAATTAACTGGCACCCCACCTAAGCACCATGTTCAATCATAGCTTCACCTCAGGCTTTGTGCCCACTGAATGGCACACTATGAGGGTTATCCCACTCCACAAATGGGGAGCCAACACGGACCTCGGGAACTACCGCCCCATTAGATTAACGAGCCTGGTCTGCAAGGCCATGGAATGTATCATCATGGAACTTATAAACAAAGACATTGGTAATCTGCAAACTCTGGACCCCACCCAGTTCGGGTTTGTAAAGGCAGATCATGTCTCCTAAACCTGATAGACTTCTTTGAAGCAGTCACCAAAGCCGTAGATGAGGGTAAGGTGGTTCACACAGCCTATCTATATCTTGCCAAGGCTTTTGACACCATCCCTCACTCTGGAATTATAGATAAACTCACTAAACTAGGTATAAATCCCTATGTCACAAGATGGGTTACCAACTGGCTCACTGACAAAATCCACACTGTGAAAGTAACAGACTCCAAATCTGACTTCAGACCAATGACAAGTGAAGTACCACAGGGTTCAGTCCTGGGTCCTCTCCTGTTTGGTATATACGTTTCTGAAGTACAGGCTGACACAGAAGGTCTTTGGCTAATGAAGTTTGCAGATGACTGCAAACTATTAGCCATAATCGAAACTCATAACGATGTGGACATCCTACAAAAGGGCCTCACGGAGACTGATGCCTGGTGTCAAAGCCATGGCCTCAAGCTCAATGCCAAAAAGTGCATTGTCATCCCCTTTGGTAAAAACTCTGTACCCATAAGCTACCACATAGGTGGTAGTCTACTTAACACCGAAAGTGTGATAAGAGACCTTGAGACACAGGTGGAGAGTAGTCTCTCCTTTGATAATCACATCACCACAGTAGTCAGGAAATCCTTCTACATGGCACACCTCATCACAAAAGGTTTCTCATCCAGGAAAAAATAAGTCATTGTTCCCATCTACTCATCACTCATTAGACCCATTATAGAGTACAATGCCCCTTTTGGTATGTACCTCACAAGACATCTACAACAACTGGAAAGGCCACAGAAATACCTCACAAAGAGGATTACCAGCCTCAAACAGATACCCTATGCAGACAGTCTCAAAGAACTCCAGCTTTACTACGTCACATAACGCCTACTCAGAGGCGATCTCTGCCTAACATACAAAGCTATGTCAAACCCAGAGCTGTTAGACATACTCCGTTTAAAGAAATCCCAATCCCTCCAAGCTACACGCTCTAGGGACCTAAACCTTGTCACTACAATAAACAGAACATGCTGGAGGGATAGGTTCCTGTCCCAGAGACTTCCCACACTCTGGAACAAACTACCTATCTATATCAAACAAAGCTCCTCATTAGCACTCTTCAAGAAAAATCTTGATGATTGGATGGGAAATAGGAAATTCACACATGGGCTCACCTCTCTGGCTCTGCTCGACAGGGGCACAGGAAAATAATTTTCTTGGCTGGCGAAAGCCAGGGTACCTTTTTGGCTAGGCTTGTATAGGCCCTAGGGCCAATAGCCTAGTACCTACCTATGAACCTATGAACCTGTGAACATTTCACAAGTACTTCATAGTGCTCACCTCCCAAACTGAGCAGGACTGTACATGATACAAGGACGTAATAGTGCTCACCCACCAAACTGAATAGGGTCACACAGAATAACTGTGGTGTAAATCTGAGTCTATCCAGTCAATCATCAAGGCATCAAGACTAACCTTAAATGTAGCTAAAGTAGGACTTTGACTGACCTGTAATGGTACCATTTTCCATTGGGCATGAACGCATTGGGTTAAGAACCTATTTCTCAGTGAGACTTGTTTACTTGTTGAAGTATATGTAAGTCCTTACTGCAGTGTTTGTAGATCCATTGGTTTTGTGAAGAAATAGGAGATCAAGTTGGACTCTGACTTTCATGGCTCAAAAAGCAAGACACAGATCACATTGCAGCAACCTACAAGCTATTGGGTTTAAGGAGATTTACTCTAATCTACTGGGGTAATTGAAGGATTTATGACCTTTACTTTTCTTGATAAGAAATATTTGGAGCCTTTTCAGTTGAGCAATATGCTTGGATTTGTAAATACCAAAGATGGCATTGCATTCAAGGATGAGTCTGAAAAAGGAAGAGTACAATGGTGGAATGACTTCTTTGGATCTTGAAGAAATTCACTTGTAAATCAGCTGCGACAGATAAAACGACTTCTTGGCTGTGGTGGAAAGATAATGATCAAATGAGAGCATTATCAGCATAAGTACCTACGTCTGTTATGACCATATCTGTCTGAAGGGGAGTGCCATTTATAACATATGATGAGGGAACAACCTTTCTTCCAACAACACTATGCTGCACTGTTTTCATTTAGTTTAAGTTTGTTTTTCATACACTATGTATGTACATATTTCAGCCCCTGTTGGAGCTGTTTTCTATGAATGGATAAGTGGATGAGGGACCAGTTTGCAAACATGAGTAAACTTGGTCAACCACACTTCTGGGATACTGTCTTAGATGTCTGCAGAATGTCAAACTGAATAGGGCCCAGAACTGATCCTTGTGGCACCCCACTAGTTACAAATCTACATTCAGAGAGGAAACCAGCAACATTCACAACTATTTCCCATTACCAAATGAAAAAATGTACAAAAAGTAAATATATAAAAAAGAGATAAGCTGTATGAAGGATTGAGAGAATAACTATATTCACAGTGGTGCTGCGGTAGCGTTGTCGCCTCACAGTAAGATGTTGTCCTGTTTGATTCTCAGCTAGAGTGTCTTCTGTGTGGAGACATGCGTGAATGGGCGTACCTTCATTGAAGGTTGTGCATCAGGGCCGGCAACTTGGCATGTAAAAATCTACTGCCAATCATTAGCAGACCGGAGTTTTGCTGTGGCGACTCCTCACCAGGAAAAAGCCGAAAGACACAACAACAACAACAGACAGCAGCAACCTACATTGCTTAATCTTATTCTGTGGAACAAGCAATTTCTTACTTTAATCACTGGGACAATCAGTCTGATTTCAGTGAGCAGAGAAAGATCTATTTATCATTGGGACATCATTTTATTGAGGTTTCAATAAAGAATGCTGGGATTAGTGCTAATATCAGAAGCCCAGAGTTACCACTATCTAAGTGTTTTGGAAGAACGCCCTGAAGGCCCAAATCTTGCTGCCTTAATTGTTAGAATAATATCAGGCATACTAGAGCTGAAGGTAGGAGTCATAGCTAATCAGAATGACATAGAAGCCTGTGCCTCCAATTCTTCATTCCCAGATTTGGTAATGACTGACAAATAACTTAGGCAAGGGAAACACAGACTGCTTTTCATTTAGCACAAATCATTATCAAGATTCTTTAGGACTAGCTAAACAATTTGGAGAACAGGCAGAGAATGAATAACCTATGCCTGGTTGGGCTACCTGAAGGGAAGGATAACACCATACTATTAAATTCATCTAAAACACCCTGTCTAGGGCAACTAATATCCAAAAAGCACTGACAATAGAAAAAATGCTCTCCCCTGTGCCCTCTACAGAGCAAATGCACAAATTAGTGTCATAAACTTTTTTGAGAGGTATTTGGATTTAGGTTCTGTTAAAAAGGACAAAGAATTCATGAAAGAGGGTGACAAGATTCATTTGTTCCAGGGCTCTTTCAGGACCATAATTTCCAAAAGAAAGGCATTCACTCATGTAAGGCAGTTATGTTATAAAAATGGTCTTGCCTCTCTTTTAAGTTTCTACCTGCAGCAGTTATTAAGTTTAAATGGACTGTGTCTAATCATTCCTTTCATTCACTGGAAGCTGCCATCAGTTTTCTGTATGATACCCGACAAGTTAACTTAACTGAAGACACGTTTCTTGTCAGGAAGCAGGCTACTGCTCCATAGCCTTGAGCCCTGTGCAGAACCAAAGTAATGACTGAACCTGGTACATTTACAGCTCTGCCAAAGATGTGAGACAAGGAGCATGTGATACGCAGACAAGGATAGAAATTATCTTTGAGTCCATCAGCAGCCCACCAGAACTTCCACAGAAATATCTTACCATACCAAGCAACTTTTTCAGAATGAAAACTGTTTTGTTGGCATTTCAACAATGAAGGATTCTGTAATGAACACATACACCCTAGCTGCTCAGGGAGGCAAGGAATCTGGGAGAAAGCTATCCTCAAGTTAAAAAATGCTGTATTCCAAATTTTTGTAGTTGCAAGAATAGGTGCAGACAAGAAGCCCACGGTGAAGTCTGATAAAAATAAACAAAACAACAGACACTGAGACAAAATATTTATGTACACACTGATGTCCTCTAACAAGGGCCCCTCATGGGGAGGTAATTGCACCAACTTTTAACAAGAATTTTGGGTCTTTTACTCAAGACTCTTGGAAACATGAAAAGCCTTGAACAGTGAGATTTTTCATCAAAAACGGAAGAAACAGCTATTAATTCAATTTTCCTTGCATATTTCAACTGCACTTCAAATTCCCTTTTGTTTAATACTTTTTTCTTTATACTTTAAGCTATTTTTTTTAATTAGAAAAGATGCTTGTTTGTAATTTCTGTTTGGTCTAGTGCCATAATTTTGTAGTCATATTCACAATAGTGGGAGAATTGTGATGTACAACTGGATTTGTGCCTCAGTTACACATTTGTAAATCGTTCACTGCATTTTTCTGTCACAGCTACATTTACTTGTAATTTCTGCCTGATTGGCTGCCACAGTGTTGTAGTTTTATTTTACAACAGTGGCAGTATTGTGAGGTTTGCTGCAAGATCTGTGCCCACACAAACTGTACTCAAATTCTGTTGAAATTATTAAATATTTTGTTTATTATTTACCTGATTAAGCTGCACTTACCAAGCTTTCTGTTTGCTACAACTACTGCTGATTTTCATGTGCTTTGGCTGTTACATTATTACAGCCCCCCCACACTGCTACCTGAAGTACTGCTCTCACTGCTGCTGCCTCATGGTTGCTACAGTAAAATGCAGTTCTGTTAAATCTTACCATATTAGTAGATGTCTTTGCCTTCACCGCTGCAGTATTCATCACATATGGGATTCCCTGCCATGGAAGCCTGACATCTGGCCAGTCTACCAAAGTCTACAGTTGCTTTAAGGTACATTGAACATCACCAAAATGCTGCTTGCATAGCATTGGGCATAATAGTGATGTTAAGGGGTACTGTCCTCAGAACTGATTGCCCCAGTAGGAACACTAATCCAAGGAAAACCAAAGAGAAACTGCACATCCAGGAACAAAAAAGACTAGGGAGATGGAGGGAGAGAGTGAATACTGCAGCAGTGAAGGCAAGTAAATCTACTGTTATGGTAAGATTTTACACAATTGTAATAAGTCCTTACCTTCACTGTTGCAGTATTCATCACGTATGGGAGAGTGACAAAGCTCAAAAGAAACTTGGGAGGAGGAAGCAGCAGTAGAGCCTTCTAAGAAGCCATGAAGAATGGCATTAACAAAACCAGCTCTAGCTCTGGAGATAACATCCAGCTTGTAGTTCATAGATCAGTAGCAGGCTAACTGCCCTTGCAAGCCATTTTAAGCCTATCCCTTGTGAGACTCAGGCCATGTACATTGTCTTTGTAAGGCAAACATCTTAACCATTAGGCCATCCTCTACTTGTTTTTGTTTGGTAAAAGTATGCACAGTTATCCAGGTAGCTGTTTCAAGAATAGAATTAGTGTCTAAACCCTTGGAAAAAAAACACCAGAAGAAGCCACAGCTCTAGTAGAATTATCCTTTACCGAAGAAGACAAAAAAACAGAATTGCTACCCGGTAGGAGCTCTTAATCACTATCACATTCGCAACCAACTCACGTTAAAATCCAATGAACCTTTAATTAAGTATACTTAAAATACATAACAGCTTTCATTTTACAAACATAAAACTTCCACAGACAACTCCCCTTAAACATTGTACTGTTTAAATATCATAAACCATCACATGATAAATCCTTTTAATTAAAACATTCGCACAACATTTAAAGATACAATATATAAAAAAAGAAACAATATTTAAACCTCAATATATAAACAATATATGAGTAAAAAAAATATGAAACAACAGCTTAGATAATAGATCCTAGATACTGGACATACATATATATCATAAAAACATAAAAGCAATGACCAAAATAAACCTAAATAATTATTTTAAAAACTATCTGCATTGCAATTTTCACTTTAACAAAGCGGCAATGGAAATATGTTCATTCAGCCCCAGTCAGCTATACAAATTTGGGTCACTGTTTTTATTTATTTATTTATTTTTTACTCAAATTATTTTTATTTTGATGAAATAACACAATAATATAATACATTCATAACACTCAATAACTATTTACAGTATTTACATTCAGCCTGACAAAAAGAATTTGGATAAAAACATTTGTAGTTAAATAATAAGTTAATATATGGGTTTATATCAGCATATCGAATGCTGAAAATGCATTATGCAATTTAATCGAACTGAAATGTTCAAAATCTCAAAAGAGCGAACTGACGGAACATTAATTTCTTTCCCAGGGAAAAAAAAATTTAATATTTTAAACACTAACACCCACACACCCCAACGTGGGGGGATATGCCCCCCACACACCCTACTTAAATATACCAACTCTGAGTCTGCACCACAGTGGAGAAAATAGCAAACTCCAATGACAGCTCACAGATTTCTTTCCCTGGGAAAGAAATTGATGTTCCGTCAGTTCGCTCTGCTGAGATTTCAAACATTTCAGTTCGATGAAATCAAATTCGGCATTTTCAACATTCAAAATGCTGATAGGAACCCAATATATAAACTATGATAGTTAAGAAGCGTTTGGTTCTATCTGTAGGGTATCAATCAAATTCAAAACTTTCCTCCATGGACTATTAACCAATGGCTTAGGAAAAGTTCTTAACTCTTTAGTTATTTTTTCCATTCGTATGCATTTCTTCAGTTTGTTTGTGTCTTTTGGCTTTTCCCGGTTAGGGGTCACCACAGCGGAACTCCGGTCCGCTAATGATTGGCAGTAGATTTTTACGTGCTGGCTTGCCAGGCCTAACGCACAACCTTCAACGAAGGAACGCCCATTCACCCATGTCACTACACAGAAGACGCTCTAACTGAGAATCGAACAGGCAACATCTAACTGTGAGGCGACAACGATACCGCAGCACCACCACCGCAGTAGTATTTCTTCAGTGATGATAGCAATTCCTCCATTGTGGGTGCTATATTAGAGTTCCATCTTCTAATTATACATTTTCTGGTTATTGCTAACATTGTCCATAGCAAATACAGGTCATATTTCTTCATATTATTACTATTGACAACATTGAATAAAATTAAATACTTTGTCAAAACAAATATATCAGTATAGATAGCTTGAAGAAATTTGTTAATCTCATTCCAATGTGGTTTAATATTAGTACAGTCATAAAAAATATGAGATCAGTCAGAATTAGTGGACAGATGACATCTCCAAAATAACTTGCTATTTGAAGGGTTCATTTTGAGAGTTTCTCAGGTGTCAAAAAAGATCTGTGTAGAAATTCCCAATGAAACATCCTCCAGAATTGTGAGTAAGAAGTTAGTTTAACTGAAAATAAAATATTTGTTTTATCTTCCATTGATAATGATACTTGAAAACCCTTTAGTTAGGTATTGCCAGTAAGAATCTTTAGGAGCTGTCTTATAGACAATCAAAATGTTATATAGGTATGATAATTCATTCTTAACATTGATATTATTATATAGAATTCCAAAAATCCAGTTTATAGTTTTTTGTATGGTTTTGAAGGATGAGTTATGTATTATTCTACTCAGATCCTTAGTCTATGCTGTGACACTCTGAAGAACCAACTAGTCATTAGGGGATAGGCCATAGGTTGACAATATACTTTGTGTTTTCAAAGCTTGTTGGTTTTCAATACATTGCAACCAACAAAATAGGTTATTATTTTTCCATAAACCAAATATCTCTTTATGTGCTTTATCAGGGAAATCCCTTGCAATAGTAAATTGTATTAACAATCTATGCCACAGTTTTATATCTAAATTTGTGTTAATGAATTTTCTAAACACATCAAAAATGTTGTTTATTAGTGTTAGTTTAGTTAATTTTGTTATACTATACTGTAAATTTAAACTTAAATAGTGCCATATCTTATCTTTGTCAGTTACCAAAGCATTCTTTGATAAACAATTTTCATTTATTAGTATAATGGAGTGTAACTGTTTCCAATTGGAAGAGTATCAAGATTTTATCCAATTCATTACTATTTTACTTATACATGCCTTTATATAAGTTTCAAACTCTGGGACTTTTAACCCCCTCTTGTTCCCATTTTCTGATGAGAATATGCCACTCTATTTCTTTTGGGGTACCGTAGGAATTTCATCAGAATTGAAGTGATTTCTTTAAGGATTTTCTTTCCTGGTGGAAGTATAAGGGCTTGTGCTATGTATAAAATTTTAGGTAGCAAAACCATTTTTATCAGTTGTAACCTATCATCAAATGTTATAAACAAATTATTCCATTTGTTTATTAATCTCTTGGTTAAGTCTATGGCTTTAGCCTAGTTAAGCTGTAAGGTTTCCTCTATATTCTTGCCTAGGACTATTCCTAAATAGTCTAGAGTTGAAACTTGGTTTCCAATAATATAATTAACTAGAACCTGTATGTTCTTTTTTTATTTAATAATAAATATTTTGATTTAGATTCGTTGAAGGAGAGTCCTGAGATTTTTGGAAAATTTGTTGTTACTATATCCACTTCACCTAACACTTCCTTAGAGTTGGGTAAGACATCATCAGCAAACATATATATATATATATATATATATATATATATATATATATATATATATATATATATATATTTATACCTCTTATTATTGGGTTATTACATATTAAAATGGCAAGTACTTCTATGGCCAGAGAAAATAGGATAGGGGACATGGGACATCCTTGTCCAGTACCTCTAGTGATTTGGATTGCTTTTGAAGTAAAGGGACCTACTTTGACATATGCTAGATTGTTTTTATAGATTTTCTTTATCATTGTTATAAAAAAGGGGGGATCAATTAATTGTAAGACTTTAAATAACCCCAATTTAAGGAGTCAAAGGCGTTTTGAATATCTAGACCTATTATCAATGCTTCATGGTTTCCTCTATTGATGTAATCTATCAGAGTTAATACTCTTTTAATATTATCCTGTGTATGCCTGTTATGTATGAAACCAGTTTGGTCTTCATTAATTATTTTAGATATGGGTATTTTCAATCTATTGACCATAATTGACAAAAATAGTTTATAATCATTATTCAGCAAACAAATTGGGCTATATGAGTTGTAATAATTAGTATCCTTATTCTCTTTCAATATAGGGGAAATTAGGGAATATCTCCAAGAAGGAAGAATATTTGCCAATGTTTGAAATTCAAGAAATGTTTTATGTAGGAGAGAGATTATAGAAATGGGTTGGGAGGGTGGCCTAATGGATAAGGTGTTTGCCTTACAAACACAAGGTACAGGGTTTGAGTCTCACAAGGGATAATTGGCTAGGCTTAAAATGGCTCGCAAGGGCAGTTAGCCTAGTACTAATCTAAGAACCTAAGAATTATTTATTTATTTCCAGTTTGATTACTGGGGAAGTCCACTGGGCCAAAATGACCCATTTTCAGTGGTGGCCAGGGGAGAAAAACTCCAAGATGCATTATGCAGTTAGTATACAAGTGATACAAAAGTATAAAAGATCAAAATATACAAAAAAGTTACAAATTAACACATTTGCTATCATGCAAATTTAACAAAGTTCATTGAGAATGAAGTTGAGGGTTATACAGTTTCTTTAGGGGAAACACTCATGTATTAGGTTTGGAAACAATGTATGTATGAGCATGTATAAAAAAGAAATAGTGTTTACACTTGGGATGCTATTTACAATATTTACAAGGCTGAGTCATGTTAGAGTAGCCATAGGAGTTGTTGAGAGCTTAAAGAGATAGACGCTGTAGGCATTGTCTGGAGATTAGATAGACCCATAGGATGATATCTAAGAGAGTACTGGAGAACTTAGGAACCAGAGAGGGAACCCACTGGGAGCAAATTCTTAGCATGGATTTGGTAGGATGAAGGCAGGTACAGTTCCATTTAGAGAACAGGTGTTTGAAAAGCTAGCTTTTGAAGTTTTCTGAGTTTGGTATTGTTCTTAGAGTAAATGGAAGGGAATTTCATTTTTTGCCTAGTGAGTAAGAGAGGATAAGTTGGCCAGCAGGACGTTTAGGTCTGTGGATAGCAATTAGATTCTGATGTTCAGCTCTTAGAGTTCTGTTGGGTGTGTAAGGGGGAAGGAGATTAGTTAAAGCAGGGCATTTTGTTGGGTGAAATACAAGTCTATGAGCAGTGGTGAGTTGGAGGTAGTCTAGGTAGTTTGGGAGTTCAAGCCAGTTCAGGGATTGTAGGGTAAGGCAATGATGGGTATAATTTTTGCATTTAGTGGCAAATTTAGAGATTTTGTTATAGCAGTTTTCTAGTTTGGAGGTGATAGTGGAAGACAGGTTGGTTATGAGAGGGGCTCCATATAGTAAGGAAGAAAGAAGATAAGTTGTGGATAGAGTATGCCTAGTAGAGTTGGAGAGGAAGCGATTGTTCCTGTACAGCATACCTAGCTTTTGGTGAGTTTCTTGACATTTTGTTGAATGTGGATATCAAATTTGAGGTGTTCATCAATGGTAATGCCAAGTAGTTTTGCAGAAAGAACTACTTCAATAAGTCAATTGGTTTGACTATGGACTTTGAAGTTGTTTTTGCCATTGGAGAGGGTCTTTGTAGGAGGGAATAGTAGAATCTTTGATTTATTTGCATTAAGAGAGAGGTGGTTTTGGCACATCCAGTTTTCAGTTGTTGAGAAAGCAATTTGGGTTTTAGTCAGCAATTCAGAGAGGTTTGAGGCAGAGCAGACTAAGGTTGAATCATCTGTGTATTAAATAATTTTGGCATCAGGAATAGCAGTGTGAAAGTTACTGATGAAGATGTTAAGGGCCAAGGATAGATCTCTGTGGTACCTCAGTTGGGGTAGGTAAGAAGGAAGAGATGGAGTTCTTCCATTTGACTGCCTGTGATCTGTCTGATAGATAACTGGTGAACCAGGATAAAGTGTTTGGTGAGAGATGGAGGTTAGAGAGATGACAGAGAAGGTGCTTGTGGGAAACAGTATTGACTGCTTTAGACAGATCGAGAAAAACAGTAGAAACTAAGTGCCCTGAAGCTTGGGCTTGACTGACAGTTTCTAGGAAAGAGAGTAGAGCGGTTATAGTGCTATGGCCTGGGTGGAAGCCATGTTAGGTGAGAGTGAGAAGATTGTTTACGGTCAGGAAAGCATACGTTGGAGGTGGATCCCTTTTTCTAGGATTTTGGAGATTGGTGAGAGCAGAGCAATAGGGTGAAAGTTTAAGATGCTGGTATTTTTGCCTCCTTTATGAAGAGGAATAATTAAGGCTGAGCACCATAGTTTAGAGACATATGATTCCTTTACGGATTTGTTAATAATGACGCTGATTGGAAGTGCAATACCATCAGCAGCACATTTTAGGAAGGAAGAGGGGATATTGTCAGGAGCATTAGAGCAAGGTTTAAGTTTGGACAAAAGTTTTTTTTATAAAGTTAGTGGAGATGGGTTTGAGCTCAAACAGAGAGGGAGAGTTACTAGGTGAGTTAGAAAGTGAAGAGTGAAGGAAAGTCGGATTATTGTTAGGAAATGTCTTGGTGAGGTTAGAAATAGTTTCTATGAAAAATTAGTTAAATTCAGAGCTTAGTTCAAGGTCAGACTTACTTGGGCCAGGGCAGTGATTATTCTTGTAGCCTGGATTGAGAAGAGAATTTATTGAATTCCAGAATAACTTGGGGTTTTTATTGCTATTGGACTGGAGTTTGATGTAGTAGGATTTTTTTGTCCTTGGTGATTAGCTTTTTTGCAAGGTTATGCAGCTGTTTATATTGGAGCAGCATAGTGGGCAGTTTATTGTCTTGGTAAAGTTTCCATATTTTATCCCTTTGGTGCATGATCTGTTTTGTCTCTTTGGATAGCCGAGAAACTGTTTTAGTTTTTATCCTTTTGTTTCTTAGAGGAGCTAGGGAGTTTAGGGTATCTAGGAAGACAGAATTGAAGTAATCTATAGCACTGTCAAGAGGAAGGGTGTTTAGAATTTGCTAGTTCATTTGTTTGAAAATGTTTGAGAAAGTAGTGGGGGTTGAAGCTACTGAGGTTGTGAGTCCGAGTGCATTGATGCTGGTGTGGGGAAGAGCTAGTTGAGTGATGTATGAAGGCTGGGAGGTGGTCACTAATGGTATCAGGAATAGTGCCAGAGTTGGTTATTTTACTGGGATCTGAGACTAGGATCCAATCTAAGGTGGATCCAGGTGGATTTATTTTGTTTGGTCAAGTGATCAGGAGGATTAATTGAGTGAACTTATAGAGGTTAATGGTTAGGGAGGGAGAGTGGCAGTTGATTTTATTCCAGTCAGTATTTACATCTCCTAGGATGTGCGTTTCATAGTTAATTCTAGTAGAAGCCCATAGGGGAATTTCTTCGAGTGTAGAGATATTATTACCAGGTGAGATATATAGGGCAACGATGCAGATATTTTCATGTTTATTTAGTTTTAGTAGTCCAGCAGTCAGTTCAGTATTCGGGAATTGAGGAATTGGAATTTGGAGGGGAATTAAGGTAAGGAGGTTAGAGTAGACTAACGCAGAGCCACCACCTTTTTTGTTTAGAAGGTAATTTCTGAGACTATGAAATCCTGGGGGCAGGATCTCAGAGTCGGAGATAGAGGGTTTGAGCCAAGTTTCAGAGATAGCTAAGATGTCAGGTTGGTTATGGCTTAACCAAGCTTGAAATTGGTAAATATTGTTATTAAGACTTTGTGCATTTATTGTGAAAATCTTTAGAGTGTTGTGGTAGGAGGAGGATGATAAGTGGTGAGTGTTGGCAATAGAAGGAATAGGACCAGGCTTAGGATGGATATCACCAGCTTGGACTAGGCTATTAAAGGAAATGTCCTTTAGCCATTCAGGTTTACTAGGTATGAAATTGGGTGAATTTAAGGTTAGAGTAGGTGACAGTGTCTTAACTTTAGAGGAGAAGATTTTAGGGTAGAATAAGTGCAGAGTATTGGGCTAAATGAGAGATGAGGAGATAGAGTGGTAATGGGAGTAGGATTGAGGGTGAAGGCGTGTATGTATGGTAGTTATCTTTGTAGGTAATATTGGGCAAGCATTGGAGGTAGATGAGCTGGGTTCCTATTAGTACAGCGAAAACACATTATGTCGAATGCATTTTCATTGACACATGTAGAGCGAACAGGCAAAACAGCGAAGCGGCTGTTCAGCGAATTCTTTCCCTGGGAAAGAAGTCGCTTGACCGCTTCGTTGTTTTGCCGTGTTCTGAAGTGTAGTGTGGTCCCTTGTCCGGTATAGCTCCCGAGCGTGATTTTGCAACAGTTACTGACCTTAGGGTTAGGGTGCGGGTTAAGGTAAGTGCATATGTATGAAAGTGTTTACTGTTTTATATTTTGTGTTAGATGTATGGTTGAGTTACGTGTGTATGTATTTTCAGCTGTTTACTTTTGTTTTGGGGGATAGAATTAGGGTTAAGGTAAGTGTGTATGTGTTTAGAGCTGTTTATGTAAATGTGCGAGAGTTACTGACCTTAGGATTAGGGTGCGGGTTAAGGTAAGTGCATATGGTTTAAAATGTTTACTGTTTTTTTTTTCGTTAAATGTATGGTGGGGTTATGTCCATATGTGTATTTAGTTGTTTACTGGTTTTTGGGGGGTATAATTAGGATTGGGTATGTGTGTATGTGTTTGGAAGTGTGTAATTTTTTTTTTTTTTTTTGTGGGGGTTGGAACAGTGATTTATTTCCCTAGGAAAGAAATCGCTGTTCTGTGGATTCGACATTTTCAGCTTTCACTGAAAATGTGTCGATGTAACATCATTCGCTGTTTTTAGCATTCGATGTTGCAATATAGACCCATATGAGCTAGAATAGTATAAGAGGAAGAAGGAGAGCTGTAGGTGAGAGGAATTAAGGGTTCCTATCAGAAGACCGAACACACATCCTGTCGAATGCATCCTGGTCGAACTTCATATGTCGAAAATGCAAAATGACGTAGTGGCATATGAACAAATTCTTTCCCTGAGAAAGAAGTTGCTTGGCCGCTTCTCTCACTTTACCGTTTTTGCCACTGTAGTGCAATGTTGGACCTGGTATATTTAAGTAAGGGGTGTGGGGGGCACAGCCCCCCACATGGTGGTGTGGGGGCAAAGCCCCCCACTTAAAATAGTGTTTAGTGTTTTTTTTTTTTTTTTTTTTTTGGGAGCAGTGATTTTATTCCCTGGGGAAAAAAAATCACTGTTCTGATAGTTAGCTCTTTTTAGTTTTCAATGTTTTGGGGTCAATATAACAGCATAGCTGGTATTAGGTAAATAGGCTGGGAAGGAGGGGTCAGAGAGGAATAAAGCTAGGTGTGCTGGGGGCAGGTAGAAATTGGGGGCAGGGTAGGGAAGCAGAGTGAGCCCGTAGGGCGAGCAAAGCAGGAAGGAGCAGAAGAGGTGAGTATAGCAGAAAAAGTATCAGTAAAGAGCACTTAAATGGCTGTAGTAAGAGGGTATGTACTAATGTTTTCAGGAAAAGTAATGCAGGCTGACCTTTACTGAGGGTGGTTTAGCATGGAGGGAGAGGATATATGCAGTCGTAGAATATTAAATTCAACCAACTTTTCTGCAGAAAAACAACTTACCAAGATTAAAATGTACGAGTAGGATTTACATTGGTAAATGCTGCCACCTAGTGGTAGAGGGAGATAGCAAGTAGCAGGGATAGTCTAAATCTCTAAATCCGCCTTAGGTTTAAATATAGTCTTGGTTATGAAGAACAGGAGGGGGAGAGGGCAAATGGTCTGTGGTCGGCTGCTAGAACTTGCGCACAGGAGGGCAGACTAACACAATAGGTAGTAGAACAAGTCCATATGTAATTATTAGTAAGCAACATACATAAAACAGAATCTTGTTGGGGGGGGGGGGTCCTCTCAGCAGTAGTGTTTGGAGTACCAGGCAGGCTGGCAAAGTCAGGGTGTCATCAGGAGGTAGCCGGAGGTATTCCTTTTGCTTTGAGGCAGGGAGGGAGCACTCAGGATGGATTACTATGGAAGAGATAGAGACAACACTAAGTTAGGTAAAGTTGCAGGTGGATAGAAAGGGTAGGGAAAAGGCACATGGAGAGTGAAATATACAGAAAAAGGTTAGTGTTAGAGTAATTAGATTGAGGCTAGAGTTAGATGTACATAGAGCAAGGTTGTAGAGGGAGAGTAGCTTTAAGAAGAATATCAGTATAAAGCAGCAGATAAAGGCTAGAAACAGTACAGGTTAGGCAATATATAGGTTTCATTGTTTAAAGACAACATTTATTCTTCAGCTCAGCTTAGTATCAGAGACCCTATTCCTTTTGAGGGAAAGTGTTAAACAGCAATAATGCAAAATATATTCAACAATAAGCAAGGAGAAAGTAACAGAGTCAACTACCTAAATATTCCAACTAGTACAATATATTGTATAAAACAATTTTCAAGACAATGTGTAATCCATGTGGTGTCCTTATAAACACAAATGGAAGGAGAACAGCTGCTAAGCCAGTAATTGAGCAGTAAAGCTCATAGTAGGACTGTAGTTCCACCTTAAGAAAAATCAGGCATCCAATTATGCACTTTAGTTGGCGTCCTTTTAACAGGACATCTTTTAGAGCAGTTTTCTGGACTCAACTAAGCAAGATGGTCAGCAAACAAACCTCGATTACCTGTGCTATTGTAATGCAGCAGTAGATAACGTGGAAAGAGCCTCACTTGTTCCAAAAGCGGCTTGCAGCTGCTGAGCCGGTAATCAAGTTAAGCAAGGGGGAACTGGCACAGTAACCAAAAAAAAAAAAAAAAGGAACAATCTATAAATTTCGATAATTAAGCCATCTATTCCAGGTGCTTTATTAGACTTACTTCCTTTTATCCCATCTATAATTTCCTTTTGCGAATAGGTTTTTGAAGATCTAACTTAAGTTCCTCAGGAATTCCTGTTTTGTTGGGAACTATATTCTCTAACTTCTCACATTCATCTGTACTTATTTTATCTTTATGATGCTCTGCATAATGATAATTAAAAGCCTCCAGAATGTCCCCTATGTCCGAGACTTTTTTCCTTTTCCCTTCATGAAAGATACTATCAATGTTATTAATTTTTGATTGTATCTTAACTTTCATAGATAGATTATGAAGATGCTTAGGAGTGGTAGCATAAGAATTTAATTTCAGTTTTTCCATAGCTAAATTAGTTTTATGGGATAATATTTAATTGTATTTCATATATGCTTTTTCTATTTTCCTCTTATTATCTGTAGCAATTAAGTTTTTATTAGATTTAAGAGATAATATTTGATTTTGGAGTTGCTGTAACTCTGAGTCCCATTCTTTAATTATATTTTTGTACCAGCTAATGGTAGGCCCTAAGAGAATTACAAATCATGATTGTGTTTGCTTCAGGTTTATAATTAATCTCTAAGAAAAGCTGAAGTTCAGAAGTTATCCAAGATTTATAGTCTTTACTTTTTGTGATATATGAAGGAATCCTTGAAGTAATAACTAACTGATTGAATTCCAAGTGTATTGTTAACAACAGGGAATTATGATTTGAAAAGGGACAAGGTTGTATTGAAAAATTCAAGATTTTAGAATAAAGAGGTGATTTCAATTGTATCACAGATATTACAGAAACTACCAATAGGAAATCTCCTATACTATTGTCTAGGAGAGGACAATAGTCTAGGAGATTTCCTATTGGTAATTTCTGTAATATCTGTGATACAGTTAAAATCACCTCCTAGTATAATATTACCTTTTACTGCTGTTTACAAACCTACTGATAAATGTACCTATGTATAGCATGACACTAAATTTGTGTTCTCATCTAGAAATTCTTAGTGGACTTAGTTGAAAAATGTTTTTAATCAATGTCTGTATGTCTTGTAAATTGTCTCTTTGGAGCTTTTCTCCCCGAGCCTCCACTGAAAATGGATATGTATCCAGATGGATTATCCCGGTTAACAAATGTAAAATAAATAAATAATAAAATCTTGTGAGATATACATTTTATCTATTCTAGTTTGGGTACCATGTCTATAGTCCTGGTGTGAGAATAGTAAAGAATTTGGTCTCAAAGCATTAAAGGTATTTTTTAATTTAAACATTTCGGTCCATTTTTTAACTGTTTGGCTGAGAACAATAGTCTAGGAGATTTCCTATTGGTAGTTTCTGTAATATCTGTGATACAATTGAAATCACCTCCTAGTATAATATTACCTTTAGAAGTAGTTATAATAAAGTCTACGTGTTTCTTAGCTAGTCTAACCCCGATACCCAGGAACCAGTATAAATTAACCAGGGTCCAAATTCTATTATTAAACTTAAGTCTAACTAAGGCCATAAGTCCATCATTATCTACATGATTGTAAATGATTTGTGGATTTAAGAAAGTATTTTTCCATAGAATTGTTACTCCTCTGGTCTTATTTTTATAAGAAGATTGAGCAAGTATTGTGTATTCCTTAGGGTCCCACATAAATGTGTCATTTATTTTAAAGTGTGTCTCTTGAAGAAAAACTACTTGAGCCTTGCTTAGTTTAAGATACATTAATAGGTTGGCTCTCTTATATGGGTTGTTTAAGCCATTAGTATTTAAGGATATCAAAGTTAAATCCATATCAGAATTCTTTAAAGATAAATAATAAAGGAACTTGCATTAATAGAATACTGTATACATAATGCTCTTCCTGAATAGATAATAGAATTTCAGTTGTTGCATTTCTATTTATCTCAATCCAAATAACTTTCCCCATGAAAGATAAAAGTAAAACAATTGTGTCAGGCATTTCAAAACAGTTAAATAACAAAAAATTAGCATATTTCACTCTGATATCAACTTTAATACACCCTATACACGGAATGAGATACATTCCTAGTCTAGCTAGACTACCTATCCCAACCATCAACCTTTGTTGGTTCGAGCCCATGAAAACAAAGTAAAAAATGTAGAATATATTATAAATTAAGATTAAAATAGTAGTGATAACCAACTAATCAGATATTAATTCCAGTTAGGTTTTAGAGATGAGTTACATACACTATTATTAGAAACATTAAACATTTATACAGTAATCATTCACTAAGGAAGCAAGAGACATATTAGGATATATATAATCTGAATTTAGTGTTTAATAGACTAAGGAAACATTAGCTTTATTAACAATCTAAATGATTACCCAAAATACCTAACCATGTCATCTGTATTAGTTCTAATAAAAACTTCAAAATGGCAGGAAAAAAAAATCAAAGAATCATTTAACATTTGTATTTACTTGCCCTCTGAATAAATCTTATCATGACAAACTCCCATTAAATAAAAACTTCATGAGAATTGGGTGTTAGCACATAGTGAGTCTGTGTCATTCTCAAAAGATGTTAACATAGATTTTTAGAAATATTCCATAAGGCATATTTGTCCTTAATTAACTCCTAAACTTTTGGAATAGCAGATGTTTAAATAACTGACTAAAATCAATAATAATTAACTGGCATCTGGTAAAATGACAAAAATTAGTAAAAAACATTATTTATATAAAACTTACTATGGATAACAGGTCTTAAAAGTGAATGACTCAAAGACAAAATTAAGACAGAGATAGCTGTAAATATCTACCATAGTAATAGGGTAATACTGAAACTCATAACTTGTTTGTTGTGTTATCACAAGTCATAGATATTACTGAGCTCCTTCCCTGTCATAAAGTGCTAATATACTACAAACCATGACTTTATAATAACTGAAAACATGATATCTGTAATATAAATAATATCTAGGATACAATAAGGAAATCAACATATTAAATGCAAAGTAATTATAGTTCAATCAAAATGATTCATACATATGTTTGTTAGGATTTAGTATGGTGTTTGAGTATCCTTACAGTTATTACCATTAGTCATAAGCATTTCCTGTAAATGTATAAGCCTATACTAAATACTTGCTAACTGCATAGGGAAGTTATTTATGAAGATCTATTTATAAAATACTCCAGTATATTCACTAGAAATAGTGGCTATAATTATCTGTTTACAAGAAAAAAATTAAATTTCTGTATATATTTGATCACAAAATATCGTCACTATTATAAAAGGGAACTATAAATATGTTGGCAGACAGTGTAGCTCATAATTCTTGTAAAAGAAGCCTACTATGCTATATCAAAGCAATAACTGACGACGTGGTGTGGTATATTGAAGATTTACCAGGGGCGGCTCGTGCTATAGGACTGCAGGACTGCAGCCCCCCCCCCATTCTGCAGCCCCCACCTGTACAATAAACTTGAAAAATAAAATTAAAAAAAAAAAAAAAAATTTACGGTCTCCACGCGTGCGTGCATGTTCCAGAGCTCCAGACTGCTCTGTAAGGCAGTCCGGATAGGAAAGGCAGGAAACTCCACCCTTCCAGCCCAGAGGTCTGTGCGGTGATGACCGCATAGACCGAAAGGTCACCGGACTGCATCGCCCGCAGGAATGAGGCTCCAGACTACTACTCTCGTGGGACTAGCCATCTCTCATGGGAGACCCATGCATGGGCAGCCGTTTTGTGGAGGGAGACCCATGCTGCAGAGGATCGGCAGACGTTTTGTGGAGGGAGACCCATGCTGCAGAGGATCGGCGGCCGTTTTGTGGACTTAGCTGCAGAGGATTGGTGGCCGTTTTGTGGAGGACAGGTAGTGGATTCACTGTGTGTGTGTGTGTGTGTGTGTGTGTGTGTGTGTGTGTGTGTGTGTGTGTGTGTGTGTGTGTGTGTGTGTGTGTGTGTGTGTGTGTGTGTGTGTTTGGGGGGGTTGTTTGTGTATTTGTGCATTTAGTTTCTGTGCCTGTGTTGTGTAGTAGTACTGCTAGGGAAAGGTTTTTTTGGATGGTAATATGCAGGGTTGAAGTTAATGTCAGGGCTAGTAATAGGGTTAGGACTAGCACACAAGAGTAAGGTGATGCAGGGGCGACAGGTCAGTACTGTTTCTAAGGAATATTAATGAATGGAATCTTTACAGAGGAGTACTAGAAATATTATTTGTTAGAAGCAGCATCAGCACTTTTCCTTTAAGTCAGTTTCTGTTTGAAGTGTTTTTGCTGTTTATTTATTTTTTCAAACAAACTGATTTCAGATGACCATAGAATTATTAAAACTGCAGTTATGACATCTGGAATTACATAATATGAAAATATGTTATGTATACAGTTAATGTTTGTTTGGTTAATCTTAGATCCAAGATATTAGCGAATGAAAAGTAAGGATGCACCTTTGAACAAACTAGGAACAACTATGAGCGCAAATAGTAGAGATCAAGCAGAATATCTGGAACCCAAGCTTTCAGTACTTGTTAGGGTATACAGCTTTCAAAATAGTACTTCTTAAGTATTTAACATGAGTATGAAGGCATTTACATTTAACGCATACAGGTGCATTTTCAGAAGATTTTTATTTGTATTCTAGAAAATATTTGTATCAAAACTACATCTAATAGTATTATAACAAAACATAATATTTATAATGGGAGATCAAATAATGAAAATGAAGAATAGTTACTCTTTGTTCTTCTGTGTGGTGCCAGTCATTTATATATTTTTAAAATATGTGGATTCTTGGAATGACTATAACCTTTTATTTAATTGGATCTGGTCTGTTAACTGATTGAAATATTGCATGTTTGACAGCAATGGGTGGTAAAACGAGCAGACAGATATTAGTAAAACAAACATTAGAAATGACTCAATCAAGTCCTATAAGTTATTATCTGTGAGCTGATAAAACAATGCTGTAGACCACTAGTTTTGAATCTTTGGACCCTTCTACCTTACATGTATCCGATTACTTAGCCAAGCACAGTAGTGCCAGCATTCTGAAGTTGGGTTAAATTTACATGCCGCAAATGGGTTACCATTGAGTTTGACTCCCTAAGGAACTGTACCCCACATGACAAAATGTTGCATTGGAGCCAACAGATGGAGCAATCTGGGGATCTAACAGTGGGCAGATATTATTAAAGTATGAGCAAATAAGCTGACATACTCATGGAAGTATACATAGAGCTAACCTAGTGCAAACGTTCAGTCTGGGTCATGAATTTTTAAGTCTAAAACTTCTTTGATTTATTATTAAAATAAACATAACACTCTGCAATAGATAGATTCTCTTTAAAAAGTCATATTTATGTCAAACTTAAGGACCCTCTTGTTGATGATACAGCACCAATACATGTGATTCAAAAATTTAAACCAATTCCTTCTTTCTACAGGATAGTTTAAGATATTTAGATTCAATTTATGATTTAACTATCTTCAAATATTACAATCTGACCTAATTCTAATGGTGTACAGATGCAGATACTATTTAACATTTTTAACTCTTGATTACATGATATTTCCAAGTTTAAATAAATTATGACACTAGCCTAGCAAACTACTTCAGTAAGCATAGAATACCCACAAAATCCTCTTCTTCAATAAACTAATAAATTAGAAAAAAAAATAAAACTTAAAAATAGTACGATGTCTGCTATAGTTGGTGGATGCCAGGCACAGAGGGATCCCATGTAATGAGAGGTACTAAATTCTTAATATTTTCAAATATGTTGTGGGGCCATTAGTTGTTCTTCCATTTCTGTCACTAAATACAAATTAAGTTACACATTTTCTTTCTTTTTTTTTTTTTATCTGACCTCTAAATGAGCTTGGAAGAAAACACACGAAGAGAGATTTTTGTCACATAATTTTCATAAATAGACCAAAAGGCTGCGTTTTGAAATTGGTTTCAGAGGGCAGATCCTGACTGAAATTCAGGCTTGGTTAAAGGGCAGTGTTTTTTGTTTAATATTTACTTGACATATATGATTTTTGCAAGCCAAATACACAAACTTTTGTATGACTTCTCCATTAATCCCTGGTTTTGTATTCTCTAGATGGTAAATAATATATTTTTGTATTCTCTAGATGGTAAATAATATAAATTCAGGAGTGCTAATCCAAGAGTACAAAGCCCACTTTCATTTATTCAGCTGCTAATTTTAACAGAGGCACTTCTGATGGTTGAGAAAAGTGATGGTGCTCTTGGATTCCTGAAAATCTCAGGTCATATTGCCTAGATTTCTTTCTGTGTTCAGTATTTTGAGTTCAGTGTTTTGAATAGCCATTTTAGGCCTTTTAAAATATTAAATATTAATATTAATATTAAACTTTAAACAAAATTGTTGCATGTCATGTTGCAGTCTGTATAACGTTTGAGAACAGGAATGTCTCTGTGACACCATAGTTTAGAGCTGCTTGTATATTTCGGAATTAACCAATATTAAATTAGCAATATCCAAAGTTATGCCTTGTAGCAAACATGCATTTTGGGAAATTTCCTCCAATTTATTCATAATGCAAATTGCCAAGTGCTGAATTACTATAAAGTCCTTAGTTTTGTACAGGGATGGCTCGTGGTATAGGACTGCAGCCCCCCACCTGTACAATAAACTTGAAAAGTAAAATTTCATGTACTCCACACATGCGTGCATGGTTCCTGAGAACTCCATGCACGCATGCATGCTCATTCGAGCTCCAGACTGCTCTGTTAGGCAGTCCATATAGGAAAGGCAGGAAACTCCACCCTTCCAGCCCAGAGGTCTGTGCAGTGATGACCACACAGACCAAAAGGCCACCAGACTGCATCACCCACTGGAAAGAGGCTCCAGCCTACTACTCTCATGGGACTAGCCATCTCACACAGGAGACCCATGCATGGGCAGCTGTTTTGTGGAGGGAGACCCATGCTGCAGAGGGTGTATGTGTGTGTGTGTGTGTGTGTGTGTGTGTGAAATGCCCCAGGTGCTACATGGTGGTGGGTAGAGAATAAGGCTTGAACCCTGTGCCTTTAGCCCAGGTGGCAGGAGCCTGAATTCCCTACCCACCACCATTTGTAAAAACATTGCAGATTTTTCCCTCATACTTGTTCTGTTCTTCATAAAATCTGCGGTTTCTGTATTTGTGTCTTTGCAAAGCTGGTAGTGCACTGGTGCAGTGGTAGCATTGTTGTCTGACAGCTACAGGTTCTCTGGTTTGATTCTTGGCTGGGGTGCTTTACCTTTTCTGTGGAGTCTGTATGCCCTCCCTGTGTTTGTTTCCTCTAGTGTCCTCCCATCTTACAAAGACATGTGTCTGTCTGGAGTGTTTCTCCCTGGGCCTCTGCTAAAAATTAGCTTTTGTTCCAAGTCAGACTTTCCTGATTAATAAATGTTAAAAATGACACGCATTTGAATATCAGACTTCATATTCTTCAGAAAGTGCATGGTAACGCAAAAGCTTTCATTCTAGCAATTTTCTAAGTGTATAAGATGGATATTTGAAATTTGTCTCTATTTTTGGGATTGTATTCCCTCGTTATTGGCTTCATCTAGATGTTTTATGCTAAGGTTGAGAGCTATGGTATGAACTGAATTCATTGAATATGTTTGGGGACTATATTCCCCCATTACTGGCTTTGGCCGGGTGTTTTTTTACTAAGAGATTGAGAGCTATGGTGAGAACCAAATTCACTGAATGTTTGGGGGCTGTATTCACCCATTATTGGCTTTGTTCCGGTGTTTTGTGCTAAGATGTTTTCAGCTGTGCTATGGTGAGAACTGAATTCACTAAATGGTAGCCATTTAAGTTTCTGTCTTCCTCTTTCACAAAATAGCTGATTTGGCATAGTGGTATGTTGCTCTGACTGTTTTGCACAGGGTCCTGGGTTTAAGGCTTGGCAGTGAAATGTATGGTGGTAGCACAGCATTTTATTCTAGCAACTTTCCAACATTATACAAGCAATGTTTAAAATGTGTCACTGGTTTTTGGGCTTTTGTCCCCCCCACAATAAACTTTGGCTTTTTCCAAATTTCTTTGTGCTGCAAAGTTCAGAGATACAGCTGAGTGAGTAGATTTTACAAGAAGCTGAGAGCTGCAGGGGAGCAAAAGTTTAGTGCTGCTTATGCTGAGTCTGCTTGCCTTGTTAATATCACAATAGGTAGTATACTTGCTTTTGATGCAGAAGGCAGTGGGTTATACAGTAGATAGATGCATTGCTGATACTGTACTTTGCAAAGGGGGTGGATGCTGCACTCCTTTTTGGCGAAGATACCTAGTAACTATGAACCTGTTATCAGTTTGCCATCCATTCCCTATTGCAATATTGCTAGCTTATCATTTTTTTAGTGTAAGATAAGCAATTTATTCCTCAAGGGTAATTGGCACTTTATTTGTAGATGAAACAATGAAATACAAAGTTGTTTGCTAGCAGCAGCCTCTTCATTAGTTACAGATCTCTTTAATGTGGAATTATTTAGATGACTTTTGCTTCAGAGATTGTGCATATGTACTGATACTGGTGGACTGTAGAAGTTTGAGTAGACTTTTATGATGGAAATGTTCTGAATTGGGCAGTTTTGTCATTACTGGTGCATGCATTTTGTTTCATTGTTTACTGGAAAAATTTCAAAACAAATTTAAAACACCCTCTAAAACTGTACTGTATTGTACAAGGAATATAATTTAATACAATCAGGAAGGTGTATGAAAGAGCATGTGTATGTTTCGTGTGCAAGGGGCCTGTGATTTGCAAAACAGTCCAAACCCAAAGTTAATCTGCCACTGGAAAAATGTATTTTCTTTGAATGTGGGTTTCAATGCTGTTTCAGTGAATGTGAGTTTTCAAGGGCAGAGAAGTTGTAATGCTAAGTCTGCTTTCATTGTGAGACTGCATTGCTTTGTTTAGCAGATATGATATCTATTAGTGTTTGCGCTGTAAAATGCAAAATAAAACGTTCAAATGAAATCCAAATCATTGCAGAAGTAAAGCAGTATGCACATTAGTGTTTATGGTTTTTGTTTTTCGGCTTTTCCCGGTTAGTGTTTATGGTAAATGGGGTGAAATAGCCAAGTAATGGTTCATTGGAATGGCTGTAGGGGGAAGCTCCATTCCACCATGATTTTGTGAGGGGGGAAGGGCAGCAAACTCAGACAGCCCCGGCTGAACTATACCTCTCAACTGTCCAGATTTTTGCAGAATGAAGAGATTTTTGCTTCTTATTTTTGGTTTGTTCCTCATAAAATTTGTGGTTTTCTGTCAAATCATTTAGGAATTAAGTCACTAAATAATGACAGACACTGAGTTTCAGACATCATAACCTTCAGGAAAAATGCATGCTAAAGCAAGACCTGTTATTCTATCAACTGTCTGAGTTTATACAAGAGCAATTTTTAATAATGTTTATATGTTCCCCCAATATATTTGGCCTTGTCCAGATTTCCTGCATTAACAAGTTGAGAGGTACGTGCAAATAAATTGCTTTATAGAATTAGGCATATCCAAACCTCTCAACTGTACCTGATATTGGCTCAAAATGTTGCTCTTCCCCTAATAATCTCTCCGCAAAATGGCAATTTTGGAAGAAAACATGGAGGGTTTACAATTAATAAATAACTGTAATAATCAGTTTCAGAAATGCATGTAGATTCTTTTATTTTGTCAGCTGCTCAAGTTAGCAGTACTAGTATTAAAAAGTGTCCCTTCTTTGCAGGTTCCCAGCTGTACTGTGTGGTTATTTTATATTTTTGAATCACATTTTTGGTCCATTTTTCATAAAATTGTGTTTTTTTGGCAAATTAGTAGCAAATCATTAAAGACTGAAGTTAGAAAATAATGACAGACATTTCAGTTTCAGATTTCATACCCTTCAGAAAATTCATACTAATGCAAGACCTACTATTTTATTATCTTTCTAAGTTTATAAGAGCAATATTTAAAAATTGTCCTTATTTTTGGGCCTTTGTCCCACTTCTGTGTATGGCTTTTTCCAGATTTCTTGCTCTGAGGTTGAGAGCTATGACAAATGTGTCAGGGCCATTGCAGTCAGCCAGAGACATTTCAAATTGTGACATACTTGTTGCACCCCACTCCCCTATGTAGTGACTCTGGATGTGTCCAAGCAAGGCAAGGAATAGTTATGCAGTGTAAATGTGCAGACTATCCCCCCATCCAAGATAGACACAAGTACTACAATGGCTTTTCATGTAGATTGTCCTCATTTCTGTCATATTTTTATACTGTTGATTTATGCTTATTATTCAGAAAGTGCCTGTTGCTCTGTGTTTAAGTAGCAATGCTTTAATAACCATAAGGTAAGCTTGTCTGAGATTGTAAGATGCAAGTAAGTTTTAATAAGCATACTGTTAACGAATTGCCAACATTGAAAGCCTTTCTGTTGTTGCCATGCAGAGAATACTTACATAACTAGATAACATATAAGCCTTGGGTATTGAAATGCATATGACAGTATTTGTAATAAAGGACAGGATTACATTATTTTAAGAGCTCGTTACAGGCTTTACCTGCAAACTAAACAGAATGCCAATCTATCATGTGTGGTCCATATCCTGTGCAGTAATCCTTTACGCAATGTATTTTGAGCTTGTTTCCTGTCTTCCATCAAGATCATTCAGGGTTGCTTCTATGTATGTTATTCTGGATTGATGCTGCTGTGTAAGTTCCTTGAGAGAATCTGTTTGTTTCTGACAATTTTCATTAAGGTTTTGTAAATTCTTCTTAAATCATCCATTTTTAGTGAGAGTTCTTGTACAGCAGATGTCACAAGCTGCATTTCTTTTATTAAAGCCATGTCTGAATGAGAAGTCTTCGAAGTGCTCATCTCCACAAATTATATATTTTCCTTTATAATATGACAGGAAAAACTTTCCACAGTTCACCAAAGTTACTAATAGTATAGTTTATGCTTTCATCTATCAGTTCTAAGTATTTTTGCTAAAATAAAATAAGTTATTTCCTGTTTTTATATTAGTTTCATGGAGCTCTGAAAAACTACTGCTATCAGTTGTCCGTCTTAGCTCATTTTTATGTTTTTATGTGTTTATGATGTATATGTATGTCCTGTATCTGGGATCTATTATAAGTTGTTTTTCATATTGTTTTTACTCATGTATTGTTTATATATTTTGGTTTAAATATTGTTTCTTTTTTATATATTTATTGTATCTTTAAATGTTGTGTGAATGTTTTAATTAAAGAGACTTATCATGTGATGGTCTAGGATATTTGAGCTGTACAGTGTGTAAGGGGATTTGTCTGAGGAAGCTTTATGTTTGTAAAATGAAAGCATTTACATATTTTCTCTATATTTAATTAAAAGTTTATTGGATTTTAAGGTGAGTTGGTCATGATTGTGATTGTGATTAAGAGCCCCTGCTGGGTAACTGTGCAGTTTTTTGTAGTCTTGGTTTGTAGTTTTTTTTGTGGGTTTTTTTTTTTGGAGGGGGGTTGTTATTAATTGGCAGACTGTTATGGCTTTGGAGCCTCTTACATTTTCTCCTCCCCTGTTTACAGACAATTTTGGTGTGGATCTATAGCATTCACTGGCTGATTTAACCTTATTTGTTCATCAGCTGAACCAGAGATTGGATATGTTAGTACTGGCTGAGACTTTGGACGGTAGTGATGGTATTAATAATAATATCAGCAATATTAATAATAATTTGATGAATATGGTGAATGGTACTAGTCTTAATTCATATCTCCCCAACCTTTTGGGGGGTTTATTGAATCAGGTGTGGGGTCGTTCTTGGGCTGGTGAAGTTCCACCATTGAATGACCGGTTGCAGAATAATTTCACATTTTGTAATTCTAATTTGCAGAATGACAGTGATTTGAATAGTTGGATTGATGAACTGGAGTATAAACTGTTAAAACTTAAAACACTTCAAATGAAAATGCTTATTTTCTTGAGAATATAAAACTGAAACAGGTAACCAAAGGCTTAAGGTTATGGCCTTTCCCTATGGGGTTGGAAAAGAACTCTGCCTTGCATAAAGAAATCCTGGCACTCTTTGATAGACAGGGGTACAAGTATATGGAGACTATAATAAAATATAATGCAAGGCTGACTGAGAAATTAACAACTGAAGTAAACATCTTAGATCATGATATTACCCATGATCTGAGGTATGAAGAAAATAAAATGGATTATGCTCGTATTTTCTTGTCTATTGAGCAACAACTGCAAAAAATAAAAGTAACCAAAATGAAGAAATTAGAGAGGGATCAGTTTGATTATTTTCACAAAACGGCATACCCTGAAGCTCCTAGTTCTCAGGTTTGGGGTTGGAAACATTTCCGCAATGGGAATTATCCTGGTGGTGCAGTGGTTACCAAACAAGGGAATGATAATCAGCCTGGTTTGCCAGATTATAATAATGATGAGACTGGTAATTTGAATGTGAATGAAGAGAATCGTCTTTGTAACTCATTGGATTTTTCTCAGCTGAGGAGGTCAGAACTGCTGAGGGACAGGAACTAGAGGAACTAATGGGAAGCAGGAAGGTAGTACATGCCCTTCAGACCAAACTAAGGAGGTTCTGTGATGGTGAACAAGCCTCCGGAATGAACCAATGGGGATGTTACCAGGCCAGACGGAGTAGATAATCATTTCCAGTAATTTGCCTGTTTTGGATCCCAATGCAGTGGTTTTGAATGTCGAATATACTATTATCAAGAATGCTAAAGGTGACTTTAATATTTATAACATTTCTAATGTTTCTATTGATATGGAGTGTGCAAATTCGCTTTCTAAGGGGATCACTTTTGTTGCATCACTGGGGATTAATATTCCTGAAGTACGTCCGGACCTTAAACGGTATCTGAGGAAACTGAATTTGTATTTGATGTTTAATAAAGTTCCATGTGTTGAACATCCTTTTAGGTTGTATAGTGCCTATAACCAACCTCTATATCTGGCTTTAAGTTTTTTTTAGAAGATTTGTAAATTAGATATACATAGTATTTTAGGTAAACAAGTAAGGTATAGGGATTGTAATAAGTCTCTTAATAAATGGGATTTGGTGAAGTTTATAAAAAGTCAAGATTTGAGAATTATGATGTCGGATGGGGGTAATTATGACTAATACTGAATATGTAAGAAGGATGTGGATAATTTTGGAAGGAGGGGTGAGATGAATTTGGCTTATAATAAAGTTTGTGTATAGTTGAAAGACATGTTTATTAAAGATAGAGTGACCATTGATGAGTTTATTTATTTAAATATTGTTTTTCTAAAGGTTGTTATAATACTTGGTATTCCAAAGATTCACAAGGACTGGCATAAACCCCCATGCAGCCTATTGTTGATGGGAGAGTTCAATTATCAGTGCTTGTGCTTAATTTCTGAATGTGAATTTAAAACATTTTCTTAAGAATGAGGAATATCTTGGTAGAGATTCATGGCACTTTTTGGAGAAAGTTAATGAATTAGAGTGTAATGATGGTGATATTTTTATTATGATTGATATTAAATATCTATATACGGTGATGCCTCATGATGTGGGTATTAAATGGTTAACTGATTATCTAATTAGGAAAGGTATTAATCAGGAGAAAGAGAACCTTTATGAGAAATTATTAATAATGATACTTACTAATAACTTCATATCATTCGAGGGTCACTTTTTTTTACAAAGGGAAAGGGTGGCCATAGAATATCCTGTGGGCCCATGTTTTGCAAATATAGTAATGTTATAGTGGGAATTCCTATTTATTCATGGGGGTATGTTTCAAAATATGTTTAGTTTATACTTGTGATACATTGATGACATATTTATTTAATGGAAAGGAGCAAAAGAAAAAATTGATAAATTTTTGGATTATATTAATAATAGCACTAATGTTCTTGGTATCTCTTACTTAGATGCAATGTTAAGAAAGTATGTTTTAAATAATAAGTTTGTATCAAGTATTTATAGGAAGCCCACTTTTTCTAATACTTTTCTTCATTTTGCTAGTGCCCATGCTTTTTTCATAAAAAAGAGCAGATGTTAAAGGACAATTGATTAGGGCAGCATGAATGGTGACATTAGATCCGGATTTTAAGGATGGATTTAAGAATCTTAAGAATATGTTTATTAAAAGGGGCTACCCTATATATGTAATTGATAAATTAGTTAGGGAATTTAGTTTTAAAAAGGATGAAGGATATTTTAGTCCCTTGTTGAAATATGAGAAGGATATTACAAGGAATAGTACATTTCAAAATACTGAAATTACTCTGAGGGCTAGCACACATCAGTACGTTCATTCTTTTATTTCTGGAGTTAATATGGAGAGTAGAGTTATTAGGTGGATTTTCAAATTAGTGTGTTTTAAAAGAGAATCATTTTCTAGCTGGAAGGGTAGATGAGACCCATGATTGTTTATAAAAAGAATATGAACTTCAAAAATATTTTTGAAAAAAATGGGGTTATTAAATATAAAGGCCATTGCAGTATGTTTAAATGTGGGAGATATAGGTATTGTAAATTTATAATGGGGGTGAACGTTTTAAAGTGTTAGATACAAAATTTATTTTGAAAGGTACATTTAATTATGAAAGTGCAGAGTTAGTTTATATAGCATTATGTTAACTGTGTAATTGTTTATATATAGGGAACATGGAGTATAAGCTCTGTGAACAAATTTTTGTACATGCTTATGATATACAATGGGGAAAAGCAGTAATGCATACTATAAGCATATTAAGGATTACCCTGAACATTATTTTAAATTTACTGTGCTTGAGAAATTGTAAATGGATGCTCAAGGTGGCCCCTGGTGTTTGTTTTCAGAAAAGAGAGAACTTTTTTGGCAGCTATACTATAAGTCATATTGCTGGCCGGGGCTGAACAAGCATATTTCCATTGCCCCTTTGTTAAAGTTAAAATTGCAATGCAGATAGTTTTAAAATAATTATTTAGGTTTATTGGGGTCATTGTTTTATGTTTTTATGATGTGTGTGTGTGTGTGTGTATATACATATATATATATATATATATATATATATATATATATATATATATATATATATAGTATCTGAGATCTATTATAAGTTGTTTTTTCATATTGTTTTTACTAATATATTGCTTATATATTGTGGTTTAAATATTGTTTCTTTTTTTATATAGTGTATCTTTAAATGTGAGAATGTTTTAATTAAAGGGACTTATAATGTGATGGTTTAGGATATTTAAACAGTACAGTGTGTAAGGGGAGTTTTCTGAGGAAGTTTATGTTTGTATAATGAAACTGCTTACATATTTCCTGTATATTTAATTAAAGGTTTGTTGGACTTTAATGTGAGTTGGTTGTGATCGTGATTGTGATTAAGAGCTCCTACCTGGTAAGAGTTCCATTTTGGTTTCTTTGTTTGTAGTTTTTTCTTTGTGTTTTTTTTTCCTTTACAGAAGAAGGAAGACTCTTGCTATGAAAAGTATAACAAAAAGAAATAGGATTTGAAATCCAAGTAGAAATAGTTTGCTTGGAAACTACTAATCCTAAAGATATAGGATGAAAGGAAACAAACACCTGATCATATTTTCTGATAGCTTTAGTCTTATCCAAATAAAATCTGAGCTGTCTATGCACATCCAAAGTATGCATCACCCTCTCACTGTCAGATTGCAGAGGGGAAAAAAGTATGCAAATTAATAGCCTAATTAATTGACAGCTCATTAACCACCTTAGTCATAAAAGACGGATTAGTATGCAAGGATATCCTGTCCTCATGGAATATCAAAAAAGGTGGCAAGACATAAGGGCTTGCAACTCAGACACCCATCTAGCAGAAGTAAGAGCTAACAAAATAACTGTCTTCCAAGAACAATGCTGCAAGGAAGCTGAAACAGCAGGCTCAAAAGGAACGTGCGTTAATTTCTACAGAACAAAAGTAAGATCCCAGTGAGGAGGAACAGGCTTCCTGGGAGGTCTAATATTAAGGTTGTCTTTAAGAAATTGCTTAGCCTATAATCTAGATAGTATTACCTAATTCAACATTTGCATCATATCAAGATGTATACATCCCTTTTGATATTTGATGTTCTACATTACATCTACAATCTTCATCACTTCTAATCTCTCTCTCTCTATCTTACTGAAAATTCATGCAGAATATGCTGAGTGGGCAGCTACTCCATCAAATATTTTAGCTAGATAGCTCACACTACAACTTTAATAATATATCACTGGCATTAGAAGATGTCAATCTCTATACATAGCTGATAATATTGTCATTGCATTTTACAGAATGTACACTGAATCACATGCCTTCATAAAGATATTGATAGAGTCTTGGCTGTTTTTTCCGTTTAAAAGATTTCTCAGAATACATTTTGAAATTAGGCACAGACATACTGCTGGAGGATGTTCTTAAAGCTATGTCACAGTCAAAGATAAGAAAAAACAGTGGACCTAATGGGGCTGATGCTTTTCTTTGTAAAAAATTGAAACAGCATCTGTAACTATATTAAAAATACTAATGTAAAAGATAACTACATGAATTAGCTAAGGACAACTTTTTCCCAGTAACCCAATACAGATACTCAGTTAATTAAAAGTTGTCTATATCACCGGTTAAACTCAACTTTAATATTTATTGTGTTGGATAAACGGTTCAACATCTGACTGACTATTCAGATCATTTCAAAATTCAGGTCAGGGTTTATGGAATTAATTAGATGCTGAATAAAAATATTATGCTGGAATTAATTTTGCATTGTAATGTGAATCATAATAGGTTAACAGATAGTAGGCTATTGATCTGTAAGGATCTTAAAGAAGTGAAATCTTATATCCCCATAGTAGTTTTCACACTTATTTTTGTATTTATTTATTTAGTTTTGTGCATATGCATAATTCAGAGTCCAGCAGAACAAGAAAATGTTGGGACATAGTTAATAGGTTCATAAGTTCATAGGAGGTCACTAGGCTAATGACCCCAGGGCCCTTACAAGCTAGCCATATAATATCTATGTTCCCTAACTGATCATTGTTAGATGGTTCGATTGTTTGCAAAGTGAATCTATGATCAGCACCAGCTGCCTATGTCCATAAGAGACATAGTGCCTCCCAAGGGGTGAATTTATGGTCTCCCATCCAGTTGTCCAGGTTGTGCTTAAATAAGGTCATTGAGGTGTTCTGCTTGGGTGTCCACGGTGATGCAGCAGCTAGTATTGGCATCTCACAAGAGGTTCTCTGGTTCGATTCTAAGCTGGGGTACCTTCTGTACAGAGTCTGCATTTCCTCCCTGTGGTTGCATGGGTTTCCTCCCACATTTGAAAAACATGCAGCAGGTTGATTTGACACTCTAAAATTGCTGTGAGTGTGTGTGTGTGCGAGTGAGTGGTATGGATGAACTACTGCGGCAGGGCTAGCCACCTGGTGGTGAAAACTTTGGCTCAAGATGTCTGTCGCTGTTGAAGTGACACCCCAAACCCATGTGCAAAATGGGAAAAGGGGTTGAGGATGGGTGGATGTATTGAGGAGCTCTGCTTAACATGAACTGGGAGTTTATTCCAGAGAAGGAGCAGTCTCTGTGAGATATATCGGTCTCTCCAACATGTTTTGTTTAAATCACAGGCTATAAGATCTCTGGAGTGAGTGACTCTTTTCCCATTTGATTTGTGAATGTGCAGCATTTACATTAGAGCAGGGTCTGAGACTGCTCTGTAGGCCAGGCACAGGTCGCCTTTCAGCAGTCTGTAGGACACAGAGTACACTGACAGGGCTTTCAATATTTCCATGTAGGTCATGTTTTGGAATTCCTGAATTCTCTTGATCAGGAACCTCTACAGCTGCTGCAGGTGTCTGGCATGCAAAAGCTAGTGTTGTATGCTGTTAGTGGTCTGATGAGGGTAGAGTACATAGGAGTTATAACAATCTTGATCTTGGATGCAATGCCTTTACTTATAACTTGTGCAACATAAAAGGCTTTCCTTTCCCCTGTGGACAAATGGTGATTGAAGTTTTGACAATGTGTTCTCCCAAGTCATGCACCACTGTGTTCGAGCTTAGGAGGAGGATGCTTATATTGTAATTTGCAGGGGCTACCTCTTTGCCAAAGAGGACAACAATGCACTTTTTTGCATTTAGTTTTAGACAATGGCTTTGGCACCAATTATTTGTCTGTGTTAACCCCTCCTGTAATATGCTAATATCTTTAGGGGACTCAATTGCTCCCAGTTTGCAGTCATCTGTGAACTTAGTAGTAATATAATAATCAACATGGAGTGAGTGCAATGTAAGCAAGCAAGACGTTCTTATTTATTTCATTTTTTTTTTAATTTGCTTTCCCATATAGCTGTATTCAAGCTATCAAAAGTTTACGATGATTCAACATCCACTAGTTTTACAATGAATAGTAGATCTTTCTTGTCTATAATGAGTTCCGAAATCACTAGGCAGGGAGGCACTTGTGTTCTCATTTTATGCTTTCAACTTATACTTGGAGTCCTTGCAGATAACATCTTCCCGTATTTCTAAAATCTTGCTGTATCTATTCTTCCTTTACATAAATTGATTGACTATTATGAGAGAGTTTACAAATTAGAAGTTAAACATTGATGCATCAACATTTTCCTTCTGACTGCATATGAAAAACTATTATACTCTTCTTTGTAACAAGTATTAGTGTTTCACATAATAAGTCTAAACACTTAGAAGTTATACTCATATACTCATATTAAACAATTGTACTTTTATCAACATGAATTTTAACCAGACCCTTTCAGAAAATTAAGCTGGACCTAGATAACTCGTAAAAAGACAAATTTAGATTGCTTCCTAGATTTTCCATTACTAAAATGAATGTTTTCTCAAGACTGTATTATTTTTATAATAATAAAACTGTACATAACTTGAATGGATTATTTAAATATTTTAACAAAATAAGTTTGAAGGCTCTTGGGTATAATTATAACTTATTGGTTTGCTTCAGTAATTATATAGATCTGAAATTAAAAAGTGGACTTAATATAATTAAGGTGTCAACAGGGCAAACAGCAATATCTAAAAAAACAAATTTATTGTAACAGTAACTGAGGGCTTTTGTCCTGACAATTGCAAAACGTCTTGACAATGATGAATTATGCAATTGTCAGAATGAAAGCGGTCAGCTATTGTTACAATAAATTAGTTTTGTAGACGTTGCTGTTTGCCCCCGTGGACATTTTATTTACTTTTAGTGCTCCCTGTTGTATGCCTTTTGTTGATGCTTAAGGCATCACCTTTTTATATGCTCTCATGTCCAGCCAAAATTTCCAATATTTCTGTATGCTTCACTATAGATCCTAGCAGCATTCTTCTTTAGATTCATTTTACTAAATAACTCACTGAATTTAGGTATCTTTCTGAAATCTCTTATTTTCTAGATAAAACTTCAAATAGATTTTCTAAACTTCTGTCATTAGTAAGCTATTCATACTTGACTCTCATATTTTCATGACTAAATAGAGTTTATTAAACAGCTTTTATTGCTGCAATTACTCTTATGCAATTCTAAAACTCCAATTAATTATGAACCTCTAAAGATATTAGATTTCTAAATAATAAAATGCTCCTGGTTTCACCATCTAATTGTAAGGTAACTTAATTTCTGTAACAGAAATGATTAACTTATGTAATTTCCAAGTCAATGCATTTCCCCAACTCAATTTAATAAGAATTGCAGTTGCTATTTTTTTTTTTGTAGTTTTGGAATTGATAATAGCAGATTGAATCAGGTTGCCTCATGGATAAATTAGTCCAAAAAAGAAAGCAACATTTATCTGTCATCTCTTTGTTTTTATTAGTTAGTTGATATCAGTGCTTAAAACAGTACATTTATTTCCCTGTCTGAGAAACAGACCAATAACACATACTAGAATATATGCTTTATTAAACTTTTACAGTAGCAGTTGATGCACAATGCCCATCTGCTCCCCATAAATTAGTACAATTAGTGAAAATGTATTATCTGTGGATGTAACTACTATATGTTTTCTATATTGTTTGGTCATGTACGTCTATTCAATCTATCTCTCACTGCTGAATAACTTAACAAATATGACATAAAACACACAGATGATTGAGAATATTATACTTTTTGTTTGGTATGCCCACTCATTATCATGCAACAAAAGAAAATCATATTTCATCTGTGCAAGGACATAGTTGGTTAAATTTTGCATGTCCAAACACTGGACAAAAAAAAGAGATTTTTTTAAGCTAGATGATGAAGTAAAGTCTATAATTACAATGCTTCAATAATAGTAGGCATGGAACAGGGAAATACTTGATTTTTGAGGTAACTTTGGCATGCAGAAAGTGAACATGCCCTAAATTTGAAATTGCAATTCCACGTGTATGTCTTCTTTCTGTCAATTTATTATAGCTTGTCTATGAGCATATAACAAGATAATGTGAAATTAGATGATTACAATGAAGATTTATTGAATATATGCTATCTTGTTGCTTATGAGTTTTCATCTTAATGTCATTTTCTGTTCTGAATAAACAATTTTAAGCAGAAATAGGGGAGGACATTACTTGTTCATGTATAGTGTATACACACACACACACACACACACACACACACACACACACACACACACACACACACACACACACACACACACACTCATCTATATATATATATATATATATATATATATATATATATATATATAATTAATACCATTCTAGCGTGCCAATATACCAGGAAAATGGTTTCCAATCACACTAATTAGTTTTACAAAGCTATTATTTTCTTACCATATAGTCTGTTATTAATCTGCTGTGCATTGGTTTAGATTTCAGTTTGGCTATATTATCTAGCAACAAATTAACCTTTGTAACCCCATGATTAGTGCACATCAACAGTGGTAAAACTTGACATGAAGCAACAGTAATTTCTTTGGGTTCACAAACAATATCTAGCATGTTCATTTTTTTTAACAATCTGAAACAATTGCTCTTCCTGAATACATGTTGTGAATAATTTCCATACTAACATTGTTGAATCAATATTATTCCAGTCTGTTTCTGATAAATTTACTCTCCCAGCCACTATTATTCTTTCCTCCTGTGTTTCATGCAAGATATGTATGAATTCTTCTATGTTATCAATATTTGGCTTTAGTGGTCTATACACTCCAATTGTTATATGTTCCAGGGTTGTCTTTATTGCCACAGTTACACAATCTATAGTACTGGTGTTATCACTGAACATATATTAATCACAGGTCCAAATTGTCTTTAATCCCTATCATAGCACCTCCACCTGATTACAGGTTACTCCACCTGTTACATCATGTACCCCAGTCACATCATGCCTACAACCACTTAGAACAGGAAATCTGGACAAAGCCATGAACAGTAGTGGGACAAAGGTCCAAATATAAGGGGAAGGATAAACTTCTGGCCAGACAAATGTAGAAAGTTCAGAAAATAATAGGTCATGCAGTAGCATGGGTTACCTGGTGTGTATGGAGTCAGTAACTCAAACGTCTGTCATCATTTCCTAAAGTCAATCTGTAATGATTTGCCACTGATGTACCAGAAAATCACAATGCTATGTAAAACGTACCGTACATATATGCAAAACTCTGTACAGTCTATTACAATCTGTACAGTCGTTAGGTATGAGTCATATATTATGTTCAGTACACAGCCAGTGAATCCCTTGGACAAAATATCAGGAAGGTACTGGACTGTTGAATCAGGTGCAGCAGACAATTGGCTGCAGCACACAAAATCTGGATAGCAGTACAGGTATGTCTTGCCTGGAGTCCCCTTGTAAGCACTGACAGTCACATTGGGCATGCTCCTACACTGAGCTAACCTGAGCCCGTGTCTGATGCCTCATCTGCCTATAGTACTGATATGTGAAAATATGTCTCTGCATGCAGACTGCTATGTCTGCGTATCTGTCTCTCCCTATCCTCCTCACACATGATTACCCTATCAGTATGTGGTACACACACACACACACACACACACACACACACACACACACACACATATAAATATATATATATATATATATATATAGGTAATATATATATATATATATATATATATATATATATATATATATATATATATATATATATATATATATATATATATATATATATAGGTAATATATATATATATATATATATATATATATATATTGGTAATATATAAATATATATATAACAAGCTGCGGTGGTGCAGCGGTAGCATTGTCGCTTCACAACAAGAGGTTCTCTTGTTCAATTCTCAGCTGGAGCACCTTCTGTGTGTAGTCTGCATGGTATCCTCGCGGTCGAGTGGCGTTCAAAAGACATGTGTGAATGGGCGTGCCTTTGTTGAAAGTTGGGTGTTGGGCTGGCACCTTGGCACCGTAAAAATCTACTGCCAATCATTAGCAGACCGGAGTTCCTCTGTGGCAACCCCTAACCGTGAAAAGAAGAAAAACAACAACATAGGTAATATATATATATATATATATATATATATATATATATATAATCTCATAAATGTGTAGAGTGATGTACACCCTCCACATATATGTATTTAACACAGTTACATAACACACACAGCTACACCTAAGTTGGCATCCCTGTTTTATATATATATATATATATATATATATATATATATATATATATATATATATATGTATTTATATATGGGTCTAGGACATTTCACTGAATGCACATTTCACTGAAACTCAAGTGACATAACACAAATCACTGAAAGCACAATTCACTATAAACTCAATTCACTGAAACACATTTCAGTGAAAATTATATATCACCTTTTCCCCACTGTTGTGCGACCTCTGGAGTTAGAATATAGTAAGGGGGGGTGGGGGGCATAGCCTCCCTCATATTTTAAGTATATATTATGTTCGGAAAACAGTAATATATTGGAATTGCAAGTATCCATGTATATAGTTCAAAATATTTAAAATATGTAGGAGGCTATGCCCCCCACACCCCCCAATGTGGGGGGCAGTACCCCCACACCTCCCCTTACTATATATACTAACTCCAGGGTCACACTACAGTGGGGGAAAAGGCGATATATAACTTTCAGTGAAATGTGTTTCAGTGAATTGAGTTTTCAGTGAATTGAACTTTCAGTGAAAAGTGCACACTAATTTGAGTTTCAGTGAAATGTGCACTCAGTGAAATGTCCAAGACCCATATATATATATATATATATATATATATATATATGTGTGTGTGTGTGTGTGTGTGTGTGTGTGTGTGTGTATGTGTGTGGGGATGTATGAATGTGCACACCTACATACAGTATGCTGGGGTTATCTTTACCTACATGCACAACAGTTGTCTGATGGTAACAGACTAAGGCCGCATAATGAAATCATCCATCCAGCCACATAGCCCTGTGCCTGTGGAATGTCACCCTGTAGACAGACAATGGTATGCAACGGCTCCAATGCAGGACTTGGACAGGCCATATTGTCACTGGCCAATTGTCCACCTAGCAAATCTCATCTGGCCAGAAATTGTGATACTGGCAACTGTACACTCATAGCAGGGATATTAACAGGTACCCCACTGCTAGGACAGTAGGTACAATAACAGCAAAGAGCAGGTTTACTGCGCAGGCCACACATGCTGTCTAATACAAAGCCACTTTGCATAGCCCACAAGTACTGTGGCTGCAGCCACATCTACCCCAGATGTAACGAGTGGTATGTGGAATAAGTACTGCAAGCTTTTTTGTGTAATAGTAGGTGGGTAGGGGTTCTAATCCCACATTAGCCACTTTGTGTGTGTGTGTAGCTATTCTCCTTACAGCTGTGCAATGGTCAAACATTTTATGGCCCTGTGACTGGCATCCTCCTCAAGACTGTCCTCCCTGTCAACACCTGCTGATGTCATCCACCTTAACAGCACTGGCTGACAGTTACAAAATGGAAAAGCTTTGTAGCACATACAATAAGTACTTAGTGCTACAGTCTATACTAATAGATAGGTAGGGGTTCTAATCTCACAACAGGTAACTGTGTGCATGCATTTGTGTGAATGTATCCCTTTGCAGCAGTGTGCACATGCCTGTCTCACCTATCTCTGTGCAATGGTTATACATTTTAAGACCCTGTGACTACCTGCCAGCCCTCACATTGGCCTCCTTTACAAGACCTGCTGATGTCATCTACCTTAACAGCACTGGCTGACACTCTCATAACAGATAAGCTCCATGATGCATGCAATAAGTACTTACTGCTGTTGTGTATACTGATAGGTAGGGTTTCTAATCTCAATAAAGGCAACTCTGTGTGAGTGTACAAATGTATTCCCATAATGGTGTGCAATTATCAAGCATTTTACTGCCCTGTCAGCAGCTGCAGGCCCTAAATAGCCCACATCTACCTAGGCATAAATGTTATCTGCCACCATCTATATTTGTATGTACAGAACACAAAGGTGACACGTATCAAGGGTAGCAGGCCTTGTCACAGGGTATGCATGCATGATTATGCTGACTACCCCCTTTGTCCCTGACACACTATTCTACAGATATGCACCTAGGTAACCATGCTCGTATACAGCTGTCCCTTGCTGATGTCATATGTCTGCTGTGCTGCCATGCTATCCTGTGCCGCTGTACCACTGGAACAGAAACATACACAGTTCTGTGAGGCACCTGTCATTCTGCAACACTACCACCAGTCTAACATCATACAACAAAGGTACACACAGTTTGATATGCATACATGACATATGCCTGCATACAGTAACTGACATGGCATAACACTATTGCACTACAAAACTACATGTAATGTACTATAGTCACCCTGTGCATCAGACACATATTTGCATATCCCTGCATCAATGGTATGGATGGCAGGGATATGGCACAGGAATCATCAAATGCACAGGGTGTGATGTGGGGGTACGAGATGCCTAGGCTGTGCCAAACAGATGACAGCATGTGTGTGAGTCAGGAAGGGAATGCTAACTGGCTGGGACGTGAAGAGGTGCCATGTGTATGTGTGTCTGTTGGTGACCTGCATGTGACAGTGATGTATGAGTGTGTGCCTGTACACAGTCAAGCCCAGTGCTAGCTCTACATGTATGTATGTTGGACAGCTGTAGACTGTACATGGCAGGGTGACTGTTGTCTGCTGGGCCCCTGTCCCCCATGGGACCACCCAGGACCATGTGCATATGGCCTGCCACATCATGATGTGGACAGCACACTCCTTTCTGTAGAGCTAGAGGCACTGCCACTATGGCAGCATGAGTGCTCATGGCCACATGAACTCTCAGCAGATGGTGTTGCTGACCTTTGTCCACATGCCCGATGCCCAACTCCAACCAGATGTTCCACCACAGACAATGTGCGGTCAAGGACTGACAATGTCTCACCCCATTGTCTGTCCACTACATCAGTAAAATGATCCATGAAATCACCATCATGGTGGAGGGAGTCATGGATGTCAGACTATGCTGCATCCATAATCCTGATCATCTGTCTGGTGTTGCATTCAGAATGTGCCTGTGCCTCCATGATGGACCAAAATATGTGTCTAGTGGCCCATGATATGACACCTGTGGCAGGTGGTGGATGGGCAGCAGTCCTCCTTTGAGCACCCCCATTAATTTGCCTGTGTGGGATCTTGTTAGTCTCTGGCTATGGCCAATGTCTACACTCACTGATGCCATAGTTGCCACACTCTCCAGTTCAATGTTGCCACACTCTGACTGTTCAATTTCTGTGGCCTCATGGGACTGTGTATGTTTGGGCATACTTGTGAAGATTGGGTGAAGATAGATGAAGGCTGCTAGCCTAGCCAGATAGAATTTTATAGATAATTCTGTCATCTGTAAGTATAGCAGTGAGACTGAAGGTGAGCCACAGCTGCTTGTGGGTACTGTTGGTCCTTCGGTCAGAGTGACTGCAAAGGTAGAGGTGAGTAGTAGTACCCAGGCTGACAGTGAGGCACCACTATCAGAGGATGCCAGACTTCCTGTGGAAGGAGAGCTGGGAAGGGTTACAAGGAGAGAGTTGAGATAGGCTCAGCTCTCAGACCCTACATTGCAAGGCCTGAGGCAGGTAGCTAGGCAGGCACCTGATTCTCAAGGAAAGGGGGAATCTGTATACTGGGACAAAGGGTTACTATACAGAGAGTGGACCTCTGAGGGAGGGCTAGAAGGTGAGAGAGTACAGCAGTTGGTAGTGCCTAGAGCCTACCGTCCGGGGCTTCTAGCCATAGCCCATGATATTCCCTTTGCAGGTCATATGGGCATAAAATGTACAAAGAGGCATATTATGCAGAACTTCTATTGGCCTGGAATTTTCAGAGATGTAACAGGGTAGGCAAGGCAGGAGACAGTGTGGGAGCTCCTTTGATGTCTTTGCCTGTGATTGAGGAGCCATTTCAGAGGGTAGCTATGGATATTGTGGGTCATCTGAATACCCCAAGTTCCACAGGGAAAAAGTATATCCTAGTGGTAGTGGATTATGCTACGCAATACCCTGAGGCAGTGGCTTTGTCCTCCATTGAGGCAGAGAAGGTGGTGAATCCTTTATTAGAGATTTTCAGCAGGGTAGGTTTCCCAAAAGAAATACTGACTGACAGAGGTGCCAATTTCATGTCAGACCTGCTTGCTTGTCTGTGCAAGTCCTGTGGGGTGACGCACATGAAGGCCACCCCCTACCATCCCTAGACTAATGGTCTTGTTGAGAGGTTAAACTCTACAATCAAGTCCATGCTATGGGCATTTGCAGATCAGCTTAAGAGGGAGTGGGACAAATATTTGCCCCATCTGTTGTTTGCTTACAGAGAGCTTCCCCAAGAATCTACAGGTTTTTCACCCTTTGAATTGCTGTATGGGCATTGGGTGAGAGGGACCTCTAGATTTAATTTGAGATAAGTGGGAAGGTGATTGCGAGTCTCACAAGGAGTCTGTTGTGGCATACATCCTAAACCTCAGGACAAGGCCTAGGAGAACCTGGCAGAAGCCCAACAACAGAAAAGGTGTGGTATGACATGAATGCTCAAGCTAGAGAGCATGTTGTGGGGCAGCAGGTAATCGTTCTCATTCCTGTCAGACACATCATGCTGCAAGCAGCTTGAGAGGGACCTTACAAGGTGGTAAGAAAGGTAAGTGATATTAAGTACATGGTGGAACTGCTAGGCAGAAGGCAGGGGCACAAATTGTACCATGTTAACATGATGAAACCTTACCATGATAGGGAGGCCCTTGTGCTGAGCATTTGCAGTGGATTGCAGGAGGAGTCTTAGGGAGATCTGGGGACTGATCTCCTCAGTGAGGCTCGGGATGACACCTCAGTGGAAGGGGTAACAATGTCCCAGCAGCTATCTGCTACCCAGGTTCGAGAAATCCAAGCAGTGTTGCAGGGGTTTGGGGACATGTTCACTGGGAAATCAGGATGCACCCACCTGGGGCAGCACCAGGTGGATACAGGACCCCAAAGGCCTATTAGGCAGGCCCCTTATAGAGTGCCTGACAGAGTCAAACAAACTCTGAGGGAGGAGGTAGGGGTGATTCAAGAGTCCAACAGTCCCTGGGCATCCTCAGTGGTGCTGGAGCCAAACAAGGGTGGCAGCACCAGGTTCTGTGTGGACTACAGGAAATTAAATAGTCACACAGAGTCGGATGTTTACCCCATGCCTGGGACAGATGAGGCCCTAGAGCAGCTAGGTAGGGCTAAGTATCTTACAACCACTGATCTTACCAAGGGTTACTGGCAGGTGCCCTTGACTTCCTGTACTAGAGAGAAGTCAGCCTTTGTGACTCCTTTTGGCTTGTATGAGTTCACAAAGATGCCCTTTGGGATGAAGAATGCCCCAGACACTTTCCAGAGGCTGGTAGATCATATCATAGCAGGAGCAGAGGATTTGCCCTTGCTTACCTAGATGATTTTACCATCTACAGCCATTCCTGGCCAGAGCACCTTTATTATGTTAGGGAGATGCTGGGCAGACTACAGAGGGCAGGGTTGACCATTAAGCTGAGCAAATGTCAGGTGGCTATGGCAGAGGTCTCCTACCTAGGACATAGAGTGGGAAGTGATAGGATAAGGCCAGAACCTGCCAAAGTGGAAGTCATTCAAGCATGACCTGCACCTGTTACTAAAATGCAGGTGAGGACATTTTTAGGGAGAGCAGGGTACTACAGAAATTTTGTCCCCAGTTATAGTACCATAGCTCCTCCCCTTACAAACCTGACAAGGAAGAACATGCCAGATAATATAGTGTTGACCCCAGCTTGTGAGCAGGCATTCCAGAAGCTTATAGAAGCTTTGGGAGGATCCCCTGTGTTAGCCAGTCCAGATTACAGCAAATAATTTGTTGTGCAGGTGGATGCTTTAAACCATGGGATGGGGGCTGTACTTAGCCAGATTTCTTCAGAGGGAGAAGAGCACCCAGTGGCTTACTCAGTCATAGGCTCCAACCCAGGGAGGAATGCTATGCAGCTGAAGAAAAGGAATGTCTAGCCATAGTGTGGGCACTGCAGAAACTTCAGCCTTATCTGTATGGAAGGAAACTCACTGTTTTGACAGATGACACAGAGCCAGCCAGCAAAATGCCAAGTTGCTAAGATGGAGCCTGGGGTTGCAAGCATATGATATGTCAGTGCAGCACCACAGTGGGAATAGCAATGCCAATGCAGATGGGCTCTCAAGACAGGGAATGGGGTAAGGTATACTCAGATAGACCTAACCCCCTTAAGCATTTCTCAAGGGTCACTTGAAAAACTAGCTTGAGCTCTCCAGGGGGGGGAGATATGTGAATATTGGGTGAAGATAGATGAAGGCTGCTATCCCAGCCAGATATAATTGTATAGATAATTCTATCATCTTTAAGTATTAATGTGAATCACAGGCTTGTTGTCTTAAATGAAAAAAAAAATACTGTTACAAAAATGTGGCAACAGTGCTCTCTACTGACCCAGTAAAAGCATGTTGTGACCCTTTCATCTAAAGTCGGCTTCAGCCCATCTAGATGAATATATTCTTTCTATTGTTTTAAGCAAGTGTTTAATTGCTAGATTTAAACATGCAAATGTATTTTTATTGCTCTGCTGCCTGACCAGCTGCAAGATAACACAAGGATATGTTAAAAATGTAAATGTAGTTAATGTGTAGCCTGGGAACCCCAGGAATGTGTGAAGAATGATGCAATGTCAATCAGAACTGCAATTCCAATTTAAACAGAGAGAACCAGAGATTATTAAGCATTTTTGACTTGATCATCCAATTCACAGCACTGTCTTGCTCATATGTAAGTTATTTTAGACTTGTGTTTTCTTTTAGAAATAGCTAGGAACTAGAAAGATTAAACTAAGTGTTTTTCTGTGATATAAGAACTGTACTACTGAATTATTTTAAGTATTTCTCTGTGATCGCTGAACTCTTGACTAGCACTGTGTAGTAAGAAGTATTGTATTGTGTTTTTATGATTTATTATTACATATTTTAAAACCTTGCAACTGTGGCTGTTTTGTGTAGAGATAAGATAAGCTCTAGAGTGCATTGCATATTTATAGTGATTGCAGTACCAACTTACTCTAATAAGCCTTGACTATTTAGTTATACTACCAATTGGATAATAATATTGCACAGTAATAATTGGACACCCTTTTAAAGGCCTTTGAGTAGCTGATAAATATTAGCTGGGTGGTGGCAAGTGGTACTACCGTATAGTTTGGGTAAAAGGGGTACAGCTGGAGAACCTGTGCCAGCCTTCCCCAGAAGTGTCTGTGTGGTTGTATAAACTCTTATCTCAAAGTGTGTGTGTGTGTGTGTGTGTGTGTGTGTGTGTGTGTGTGTGTGTGTGTGTGTGAGAGAGCTACTTGGGCATGGGCACGAAGCACTGGTTGGACAGAGAGGGTGCTGGAGATTTTAGCTTGCCCAGTTGGCTGAGATCTGGACCCTATAGCTGTGCCAGTGTGGAGTCTTATTGGAGACATGTAGAGCAAGGGAGCGACCAGCCCTGGACTGACTGTGATCTCTGTGTGCTCTTGAGGGAAATTGCACTTTACTGTGTATTTGTTATCCTTTCCTTCATATATGAGATGCCCTCTCTGGAGTTAGTGGTGAGGATTGAGGCTCCTTGATTGCTGGGCCAGGGCACAGGTGTCACAATATTGAGTGTGTGTGGGACAATGGGTGTGGAAGTGGGATGTGAACCCATGGGACAGATTTGGCCCCCAGCAACCCCACCTGTGCACAGTATGGCCACAATCATCACCAGAGTCAGATGAGACACTGACATCAGGTTGTGAGGGGGACACACTCCAACCCCCATGTTCACCTGTGAGGAGATAGACAACATACGTACATTACTACCTGCACTACTTTGTATGGTAATCCACACACACACATGCAGGTGAGGTGCCACAAGTGCATTACACATACCATATCTTATTTCTGATCCCACGCACAACACACCAACAGACTACAACTTACACAGACAAGACAGGCCCTTTATAACATGCTGTGCAACTACATCCAGTTAATGTTACCAGTACTATACACCTGTGAGATAAGGAATATATCAGTGCATCTGATAGACCTACACCTAAAACACAGTGCACCCATCTTGAGCATACTATGCCAGTTATAGTATCACAGCCTCAGGTATGTACCATCTCCATATTGTGTGTGAACAGGCATCTGTGAGTGATTGCCTCCTATATAACAGACTGCACAGACCTTCTCAACAATAAGTGCAAATGTTGTTATTGCTCCTACAAATACACAACTGCGATAACCCATTCAATGGACTTCAGTTCACCTCTCTGAAATGGAACATGCAAGTATTGTACTCTGGCTAAGCATACCAGTTGTGCCTAGGGCAAAATGGCAGCCCTAAACATTCTTAGGTTATATATGATCCGTAAGACAACAGTATCACACTTACAAGGTACAGGACCTTGGACTCTGGCCACACCTGACGTATACATGGAAATGTGAAGGAGAGGTATTGTCAGCAATATCAAATGTGACATTGTTATAGGGAAATATGTGTGCATATGTACAGCAGCTAATGTGATACTGCCTATATTGCTGACATTCTGAGAATGTGTGCACAACTGTGCATTAAAACCACACACCCCCAATACAGATAGACCTGACACCCATGTACTGGTATGCAGAGGCTGCCACAATGGCTGATACAGTATTACAGAGATGAACACAGGAAGCCTACCTGGACACTCCTCTGATGTAGATGCTGTGGAACCTACCTCCATGATGTATGGGGTGATGCATGGTTGGGAGCCGGTAGTTGATGCCAGGTTTGCCAGGAATTCATCTGTAGCCAAGAGTGGTTGTTCTGCTGCAGGCCCACCACTGGTGGCAGCACAGTCCCTGGCCATAGCAGGAATCCTTTGCCATGCAGCATTGACTATATCTGTTTCTCGGTGTCGGACCTGCTTGTATGTTCTGTCTTGTAGCCCTATTTGGTTGACTGCTGTGACAAGGTCATCCCACAGTGCTGCATGTTGTTCAAGATACTGGCGACTCCTGGACAGCAGAATGTTATGATGCAGTCTGAGGCCATCCAGGATAACATTGTTTTCAGTGTCTGAAAATGGTAGGTACCTCTTTTGCTACATCCTTCCTGAAAGAGAACAAGAGGGTAACACATCACAGGACCAGATATGTGGATATCCACTATGTACAGACCCTGCACAACCAAAATGTCCTGCACTGTCCATTGCTACCTCCCACATCATACCCCACAGTTTATCAACACACTATGTATGTGGCTATCACCAACATAGTAGCAATACCAGTATGTGCCTGTGTGCCATGACAGAGTATGCTGTAGGTCTCCACACCCATCAGTGCCATATATTGTGGTGTGTCTTCTATGGGCAATGTCCCACTACTATGTCATACAGCCACTGTCAGACAAATAGGTGTGTGTTATTACAAGTATATGGGGACAATCCAGCAACACCAGTGTGCCACAATGACAGACAGCAATGCAAACCTGTTGTAGTATAGCTTACCTGTAGGTGTCATACCTGTCCAGTACACAGATGTTTGCAGAATGTGTACTTGAGCCTCATATATGTGGTGCTGCTGGTACAAACATGTGGATGTCTTTCAAATGGCTGGCCAATAATTGATGGCTGTTGTCAGAATATAGAGAATCTAGCTGTCACATGCCAGAACCCTCAGAAAAAATTATGCTACAGTAATATCTGTTACTCTATTCATATTCTTACTTTCTATGACCAATATGTACACTTTGTCGCTGAGGTTGGGCCTGTGCCTCCCCCCACTAATAATGGTTATGACCTGAATTCCTGCTGTATGAGGTTGCCAGGTATGTTAGCCATAGTTCTCAAGTGGTGCAATATAAACGTTGACAAAACAGTGGCCTAGCCAGAGTACATCAGGGACAGTCAGGGCCACCTTTACAATGTCTGAACTATTCCTGTGTGACATTCACAGACTGACAGGAGCTGAATGACAGTACATCATGTTATATGACAGCTGTGTCCACCCTTACTTACTGCCAATATGTCTAACACACAATCCAGTGCCTTTCGTTCAGGAGCTGACCATTGTAGGAGGGAGTGAGAGGGCCACAGCTGTGATTTCATTCATAGCAGGCACAGTTGAGAGGCATGCCTGTAGCTGTTGGACAACAGAGTATCACCAAAATGTCATTCCCAGAGATGTACTACAGGTCTACTGTTGCAATCCCTATTCCCCATAACTGCATACTCCCATCTGCATCCCATTATATGGGGACTTTTATGACATACCTGTGGGAGTGACATAATCCTTATGTGAACAAACCTCAAGAAAAAAGGTTGCTAAATCATACTCTGTCTTGGTAATGCAACTTACAGACCTGTTTTCCATAGGCAGTTGCTTGAGTTTAGTAGGTCATGCTCATTAACAGGTAATTTCCTGTGCACCAATCTGTGAATCAGACTTGCTAATTGCATCCTACAAAGCTGGGTTGCACTTTCGTTAGCCAATGACTTGCCACCACAGTGCAATATTTAAGGCCTTCATGTAGGCCTTGGCCCCTTTCTTAGTGTTTGATATGGACATTAGTGAGGTGTGGAGACTACAGCATCGCAGAGGGTAGATACAAATACTGCCCACTGTTGATATTTATAATGTATGTCCACAGTTTTGTATGCTATATTTGGCCATTGTCAAATGACATTGTGATTATCAGGCAGTTCAGTGTTAAACATTGTGAGATGAGGTCAGTAAGGGGGAAGAGACATGTGAGTGTCAGATGTCATACCAGTCAGAATATGCATGCTGATGCAGTAGCTGCTAGTCTGTCTGCTCACTATGTTTGCAGAAGCCAACTGTGAAACATGGCCCTGTCGATAGTCCTTTTCCACCATGCCTTTATGTATGAGTGTTGTCTGGATCCCTTGTTCTAGGGTTTTGTGAGGTATGTATGTTAAGTCTGTAGTAGGTAGCTTAACATGCAGCTGCATATGTTGCAGGCTGCAGCTGCTGTTACAGCTTAGAACACATGGGGGGAGTGTGAACACTTTGGAGGACAGCAAGCTGTATTTGTTACTGAGGTAGTAGTGTCAGCTCTGTCTTTACAGCAGAGCCAGGGTGAGGGTACCCATAACAGTTCAGTCAAGGCATGTGCTTAAGGTACATCTGTTACATAACAGTGCCAATCACAGAGTAGTAGGCAACATATAGGTAGGCTATACAAATATGTGCAATGTGTTCCTATCTACAGGCCTTTGACTTGCACACATGGGTAGCAGCAACCTGTTTTGATTAAACTGTATTCACAAGAATGTAACTGAAGTGCAATAAACTGTATTTGAACCCAGGACTGTGGGTGGCAAAATGTACTGCATGGAAGGCATTTAACAGACTGAGCTACTGAATCAATGCTACAGTGGGTGCATTTGCCAGATATATGTGCATGTATACAGTCTGTGATACAAGATTTATGTTAGCATGTGTTTTCAGAAGGGTATGAAGTGTGACACTCAAATGTCACAATGAAACATTTTAAACAAGAATACTTCTGTACTGATATAATAATAATTTTTCTTCCCAATTGTTTACCCATGTACATAACTAAAAACAGGCATGCTAACAATGGATGTGAGAGGAATACAATGCAACATTGTAAGAAATAAGGAAAGTAAATGTGATATTAATGTTAATAATATTCTGAGCTAATAGTTAGCGAGGACAGTGGATACATTAGGAGCGATTTGTGTAGACTGCAGTTATTGAATACAACATGTATATACAGGGAATGTAGGTGTGATAACTGATGTTAGTGTTGTTAAAATTTTTATTATGTTAATGTTATTAGTATGCACTGCCACAATGTGAAGCTTTTCTCCCCAGGTCTCCACTGAAAATGAGTTCTCCCAGTCAGACTCTCCCCGTAAACAAATATAAAATAAAATAACTAAATAAAATGTCCTACAAAACTGTGCAGTGTGGAGAAAGCAATTACAGTAATACATAAATGTTTGAATGAACACATGCAATACAGTGCATTCTTATTTGGAAATTAAGTAATGCCTGTGAACAATCAATGGCATGCAGAACATTTAAATCTTGCCAGACTTAAACTCATGCTAGGGAAGATATCAGAAAGTTGCATGTCAACCTGTGGCACCATAGAAATAGGCATACTGTGTGTCATTATGACCATGCTTGATGGGATTACAGTACTACACTGTTGTAATGGGTATAGATCTTCTATCTTGGAGGGTGATGCCTTAAAAATATTGCCCTCTGACAGTGCTATAAATACTTTCTTTGTTTAAGCTACTCCTGTCTGAAACAGGTATCTCACAGACACATTACCAGACTCAAACCCTTGCCTGTCATATTGCACACTCTACAGAGCTGTGTACTGACTGTGTCTGTGACATGACATAGCAATGGTTATTGTCACAAATCAATAAATTAATGTGTGAAGTAATTAAGGACATTTGTAGATAATTGTACACTTTTGATGTAATAACCCACATCAGTGTGGTGCAGAGAAGATGTTTGTAGGAACGTTGCTGCAGTACATCTGGTCATGACATCTGACACTGTAGACACACACATAAGTTTACCATTGTAAGATTTGAAAGTCCTATCTAGTTATAAAATGCAGAGATCACAGTATTAGCTGCACACACCACAGGAAAAGTCTGATTCTGAAGGGTAGAAAGTGCACTTTTGACATGATAACCTCATCAGTGTGATACAGAGAAGATGTCTGTGTAAAACTGGGATAAAGTACAGGAGCCATACACAAAGTTAAATTCTTCTCATGAAAGAAAGTGGATTCAGCACATCTGTTGTTGAGACTTACTTACCTATCACTAGAACCACACACACACACGCACACACAAGTTCACCACTGTGAGATTTGAACCTCCTACCTATCCAGTTACACAATCTAGAGAACATAATATTAGCTGCCAGGCCCACAATAGAAGTCTGACTTTTGCAATTAGAGACTGCACTTATGAAAGGATGACCTCATCAATAAATTGAAGAGAATATGTTTGTGGTAAAAGAGGGATAGACAGATGGAGAATCTTCTCTCAGGTTAAATGACTGGAAGTTGATACATCACATCTCTATATGAAGCTATATACAACTGATATTGAAAACACATACACAAGTTCACCACTGTGAAATTTGAACCTACTACCTATTTAGTTGTATGCACTAGAGAGCACAGTAGTAGCTACAAGTACTGCATGAGAAGCTTGCCTTTGCAGAAAACATGCTGTGATAAAAGTGTGATATGGGGAAATACTCTGGCAGCACATCTGCTCGAGAAGCTATACATACCTCACATTGGAGCGACACACACAAGTTCCCCAGTGTGGGATTTGAACCTTTTACCTCTGCAGTTACAGAATCAAGATAACACAGTATTAGCATTTTAAAAATTAGTAATTAATTTGTATAAGAAGTCTGACTTTTAAGGGGAAAAAGTGCACTTTGACAGGATGGCCTCATCAGCATGTAACAGAGAGGAAGTTTCTGTTAAAAGTGGATAGAGTGCAGAGGGAGCTATGTCCAAAGTTAAAGTCTTCTGAGAGAAAGTGGACACAGCACATTTGTTATTGAGGTGTACATTACTTACCTGTCACTCGAACCACAAACACACACACATGCATGCACACACACATGCACACACATATTAATTCACCACATTAAGTATTGAACATCCTACCTCTCAAATTACACAATCTAAAGAACACAGTATGAATTTCAAGCATCATAGGAGAAGTCTGCCTTAAATTATGTGAAAATGGATATTTGGAAGCAGTAAAACTTCACTGTTTGGAACATCAGCTATGGAGCATCACAGGTATTAGGACAAATGCACGTCTGGAAAGGTCAGCATAACAGCACTGAGTGTGTCCCATGTAATGACAGAATTCTTTGCTAACATTTATAAACTGTCATTCATGTACATCACATTACTGTGAGGGACACGTGCTTGTTTTAAACTATGGGCTGTTAGTGGCATTCACAATTGCAAAACATTGCATTGTCAAACAAGCAAGCATTTATGACAGCCCATCCAGGGATGATTGCATGCAAATAACAACCGTTTATTGTGCAACTGTTAGTTGTCTTGCCTCATGCTTGCAGAATGTGTGTTGGTAATACAGACACTTCCTAAATATGACAGTGCACTTCTGAGTAATAGTGATGGATCACGTGTGAAAAGGTTACACACCATTGTAACACAGTTGCAAGTGTAACCATTGGAGTGCAGACATACATTAACAGACTGACTTAACTGAGTCAACATCATTCTGAAATCCAAATACCTTAGTTTCAAAATTCCATGAAGATGTATAACCTACTCAAAGAATTCTTTGTTGTAAATATTTTTAACTTTGTCCTTGAAGTGCTCCACTGGCAAGTAAATTTGCTCAGCAGATTGCAAAGTATTAGTGCATGTATAAGCATATATTGCAGCGTTAAACTTGGAATGGGAATTAACAGTAGCCTGTGGTGTTCTGTACTGACTTTCACACAAATAAGCTGTATACCCATTCAGCCATATCCGAATCTGAAGGAATACTGAATAGATATGTGCTATGGTCCTGTTTCAGGTATCATGATTTACACATCTGTCATGTCAGTTGCAGTTTTTAAAATCCTTATATAGTAGAAAATAATACAGCCAAATGCAACAACTTATAAGAATTTGCCATAAGCTGTGTACTTCCATTCCCCTAAATTACAGGTGCTGCAGTGCTTGGTGCTAGACATTGTGCAAATGCAGAGAAAAAAAGACTGATGAAACAGAAGTGTGATGATACATAGACAGGGGGAGCAGGAGGCAGGGGCCAAGTAAATTCTGACGGAAGCAGGATATTGGTGGCCCCAAACAATATGTAGGCAACAGCAACACATAAAATGCTGTACTAAAAACAGTCAGTAGCACATTACTCTCGCCTGGATTAGAACTATTGAAAGTATGCAAACTTCAGTCTAAAAAGCTACACATTATCTCAACACACCAAAAGGGACTCCTACTTCACTTCACACACTTTAAATCACACTATTGAAGGGACAGTGAAAACTTACTGTATCAGAAGGAAGGAATAGAGAGAGAGGTAAAGAGGTGGAAACAAAAATAGCAACAATATTGTTTATGGGAACTTTTGGACCATCTTTATAGTCTGTTGCTCCTAGGTTTCTCATAATCATTAATCTGTCATGTTCTGTACAGCAAAGTCCTTGCTATAGGTTGCAAGAAGGGCTTGGAGTGTAGAAACAAGATTAAGACTTAAGTAGGATAAAGGGGGTTTACTTAGTCTCCCTGTTGGGTCTGGAAGGTTTTTGCAAATGCTTTCTTGTTTTAATATTCAAATGGTTTATTAATGAAATATTATAAATGGGATAAATACAGATGTTTGCAGTTAAACCTATGATAGGAATATAACGTTATGAAATAATAATTTGACATACAGCAGTATTTGAACCCATGACACTACATAAAAAGTCTACAGAGCACATATGAAGTTGTAGGTCGTTACATCCATCAGCCTAAGAATTGTTAGAGAAATTGTTTCAAGGTAGCACTTTTACTCTTCTTTTACTCTGTATTCCCGTGCACAGTGACGTTAAACACATTTATATGAATGTAACTAGACGACTGCATCTGAAACTAAAATTTTCATCTTTTGCCATAGGAAACGAAATGGCATTCACTGTCACTCATCAGTAGTGCACAATGTTAACTCCACAAAAATGCAGAGAACCACAAGTGCAGAATTTCTGATGTGCCACTTATGGCCATGTGTGTTCTGTGTGATTCTATTTTTGATGAGATTAAACATGTAAAAAAGGGGTCGGGTGATAAGACAGTGGTGAAAATGGTGGTGGCAAGAAAAGGGTTTGACAAAAGGCAAAGAATACACTAATTTGCAGGAGGGTGGTGTAAACACAATTTCACAACTTTGGAAAGTCACCACACCAGGGATGGTTGACAACAACAGGATAATGCCAATTAGTCCAAATCAAGTGTGTCAAGATGACACATAAGCAAAGTAGAGAGCAATTTATGGAGCATAATTTTTTTGTGTGACAGGTGCCTATTTCTGATTTTTTTTTTTTTAGAGTAGGTAATGTGATTAGGAATTAGAGGGTCAGGTAAGATAGATTAGGTTAGGTGGCAGGTGCAGACATACAGCACATATGATAACCAACCAAAAGGGGATAGCAGTGCCAAAGTACCAACTCAAAAAATGTGTAACATAGCACTGAAGGAGGCAAAACAGTCACCAGGCATCCAACCATTAATAAAAACTATTTATTAAATAAAACGCTTAACAAATCACCACATTTTTCATCTCCTAGTTCAGACTTCATCAGACAAACACAAACAGTACAAGCATCACTATTTATACTCCCATTCCATTTAAAATATCCAATAGGAAACTCAGTATAAAAAAATCTCATTAACATGTAGACACAACTTTGCAGACACTAATTTCAACCCTTAACCATATACCAACACTGTATTTTCAAAACCCTCAGATTTTTACATTCATTCCTATAATAAAATCATTAAATTAATAGTTCAAAAAAAGAAGTTATGTACTCACCATAACGTTCCATCTAAGTAGTTATACTTCATTTTGCTGCAACCTGTGGGTATACGGATCCGTATCGGATCCGAGCCGGCAACTGTTTTTCCTAGCATCTGCTCCAAGCTCCGAGCTTCTCCCCTTACCCATAATGCCCTACCATCTCCTATCTTCCCTCAGATCGAGATTGCTGCAACTAACAATATATATATATATATATATATATATATATATATATATATATATATATATATATATATATATATATATATATATATATATATATATATGTATATATATATATATATATATATATATAAAACTCAACCCAATTACCAACCTGAAAACAGGATAAGGAACGGGGGATGGAGGGAGGGAATGCTGCAGAAAAATGAAGTATAACTACTCAGATGGAACATTATGGTGAGTACATAACTTCTTTATCTGAAGTAGTTAACTTCATTTTATCTGCAACCTGTAGGAAAGAGTCCCCAGCTACTCTGCTCCTGGGAGGTCCTTATGGAAGGATATTCCTGAGCACCGCAGAGCCAAAGGATGCTCTACCCCTCGAAATCAGATCCAGTTTGTAATGGGAAATGAAGGTATGTGAATTGGCCCATGTCGCTGCTGCGCAAATATCGTCCAAAAGTACCCTGGACCAAAAATCAGCAGAAGTTGCCATGGACCTGGTAGAGTGAGCCTTAACTATACCAGGAGGTGATAAACTTTTTGCTTTGTAAGCATGTGCAATGCAAAGAGTGATCCATCTGGCTAAAGAAACTTTAGAAATAGCTTTCCAATAAATGCTTTGGAAAAGGAAATGAACAACTGGTCAGTCTTTCAGAAAGACTTCGTTCTATGAAAATAAAAATGAAGTTGTCTATGAACATCCAACAAATGGAGTTTGTATTCACCTTTATTTTGATAGTTGGGAAAGAAAACAGGCAGATTAATGGACTGATTTATGTTTGCTTCAGATGCCACTTTAGGTAAGAAGGAAGGGTTAGTATGGAGGGAGACCCTATCCTTATGGAAGAGCAAATACGGAGGCACGGGAGACATAGCTTGAAGCTCAGAAACTCTCCTAGCCGATGTGAAGGATGATGAGCGGACATATGCTGGTGAGTGTGTCCTACATTTATTACTGGAAATAAAAAGTGCATGTCATAGTTAAGGTGTAGGCCATGTACACATGTTACACACCTACCCATAATGCATGATGTGCATGTATGGTCAAAGAGCACGCACATCTCACTAATGTGATTAGCATTAGCCTCAAACACATGCAATATCCAGACCATCTCAAACAAATGTGGCTAGACTGCAGTGACCATTGGATAGGCACAGTTGATACTCAACATCCACATAACATGCACATCTATGTCATACACAGAGCATTTTAACATGCTACACATAAAGGATTCCCAAACCATCTGTAAAGACACACTCCAGTATCCAAAATCTCATCCACACATTACACAGAATATACCTGAGGGGTAAAGACCTGTCCTGGGGCATTTAAACACTCTGCAACACACTACACATTTATGTCAGGGAATGCTCCTTATTTGCCTCCTTACAAAATCACGTAACAACTGGTTGTGAAATGGTGAATTTAGCCAAGGTAGTACAGTTCCGGCACAGCATGATTTGTGCTGGTTTGTGAAACATTTTTAGCCTTGAGTGACCACCTGATGCCTCATGATGATGGCCTATGGTACTATACCCCATCAGGTTATTGTAACCACAGTATTACACATAGCTATCATTGCTACACACCATAATGATGTGTATGTGCACACATATGCACCTCTAAACAGTATGCATACCAGTCACCATTTGCACAACTGACACATATATGTCTTGTGATGCTATTGAGTGGCTAGGTCATATGACACATATTGGGCATGTGTAGTGTTTAAATATGCAGTCGTGTTTTAGCATGTCATGGATGAGATTGGCATGTCCAAAATATGATCTACACTCGCCATAAGTACCGTACATTGGGTATGTGGCCGACTGGTATTCTATCAGTTATCCATGCACCACTGATGATGTTGTGTGAATACTCATCATGCATGTGCTAAAAACGTGTCCACAATTATTTGCTAAAGACACAGAGGCTGTAATCAGCATTGGATACCTAGCTGACACACAGATACACATCTAGCAATGGTATGTACACCTGTGTGTTATGGTGCACAGTGCATCACAGGGTTATGAATACCTGCACAGCAATGTTGTGTCCATGTATGCTTTGTGTTCCAGGGGGAGAGCCATCACCTAATAACACATGCATCAAAGCCATGTATACTGTTAGTAGCAAGGATTGACTACACTTGCACTGCATGCTGCTGAGCAACACATGTCCTGCATGCTGACAGGTGTGATATGACTGTTTTGCTTGTGATAATGTACTCCACCATCACCTGCTATTGTGTATGTTCTGTGATTGCTGGTGTTGTGTGTGTCTGCTTTCAGGAGGAGTGTAGTTTTGTGTGTGTGCATGTGTGCATGTGGTCTGAAGTCATGTTCAAGTCTTAAAGTGTGTTTCCTGTTTTCCTCTCACAGGTGGCAAGGTGGGGCTGGTTCAGTACAGCAGAGAACCTGATGTCACTGAGACAGACAGTGATCATGAGGATAGGTGTGTTGAGGTACAGACAGGTTTGTCAGGGTCTGTTGCTGGGCCACCAATTGACAGTACACAAGTCTCCACCCCATCCATGCACACAGTCATACTGCCTGCATATCCATCATCACCATTGCCCTTAGCTGAGTGACAGTGTACAGTTGGCACTGGCCCGGACAGTGTGATATCTATGTCACATGTATCAGGGTACAGCAGCCATAGCCAGATATCTGGAGAGGTACCACATAGGCAGATGCTCAGGGGTTCTCATCAGAGCACAGCTGGTCATCATGCCCCTGGCAGATGTACCACACCTCTTTCTACTACATGCATGTTCCAGGCTGTCATGGAGGCACAGACATGAATTGAGCGGTACACCAGACAGGGCCTAAGGGCACAGAGGGCTCATTACACCTCTGTAAATGACAGTATCCATGACCTAGCAGGTGCCATACGTAACTACACTGAGGTCATTGATAGACGTTGGGGTGAGACATTGGATGTCCTCCATAATGTCATGTCCATGTGTCAGGACAGTGCGGAATGGTTGAGACGTCGACGTGAATGTATGCCAGCAACATCACCAGCTGGAGGTCGCCGTGGATGTCCAGCAAGTCACAGCTACTCCCGTAGTGCCAGTACCAGCCCCAGCAATGTTGGGGGGCTGTCCATAGACCGTCCTAGCAGACCACAAGCACATGGCTCTGGCCAGTCCCAGCAGGGACCTGGATCCAGTGGACATTTGTCAACCTCTGAAGATAGTACCAAATCTGGATTAGTACCTGATACTGTCTGTAGCACCCCTGCCAGGCACAGGTTCGGTATCCATGGCCAGACACGGTGATTTGTAAATCCTGCCAGGTACAGTCTGTAGTTGTCTCACAAATCCCCGTATATGGCAGCCACATGGTGGAACTGTGTGCATGCAGACACACACACTCATAAACCAGAAACCTAGGACAAACACATACCCACACTCATTACATCAGAATTGGCCCATAACAGTACTCATGGCCCTCACACACACACACTCACACACACATGTTGATTGTGTGTCTCAGTGTAGGCCTCTGGCAAACCAACAACACACCCTGTGCATATGATGAAACCTTTGTCACCTCCTGTCATCTTTAAAATTGATGCAGGAACAGGCTAACATGGTGCTGATGTACAGGGTGACTTTAATAAAGTATAGCAATGGTTGGATGTGTAGCATGTTGTCAGCAGTAAAGTGTAATGATATCCTTGAATGTGTAGCTGAGCCAGCATGATGCATTAAACTGTAATTAGCAATGTTGTATTGTTTTCACCAGTGTTTTTTCCAATTGTGTTTTGTTTGCCCATGTGCCACTTGGCTGATGTGTGTAGTTGTGTCAGCATACATTATACAGTGGACAGTAAGTGTGGGGTGTGTGCAACACAGGTTTGCAGGTGTCCATTTGTGAACATGGTGGAGGTGCACTGTCTGCATGTACATGCATATTGGACAAATGGGCAGGGTGACATGCCCTGTATTGGCCAGTGATAATACTCCATAGTTTCTATTGGTGGCCAGTATGCATTGTACTAGACACATTTTGGAACTTGAGTATGCATGTGTGTATATGACACGGGTTGACATTGTGCTGTGGGTGATGCTGTTGTTGCTATCTGTCATTGGTTTGCATTACTAAGGTTAACACTGTCCCAGCTGCATAGTCCTTTAGTAATGCACACTGTTAACCTACAAGGTTGCATGGACTGTGCTATCACAAAAACAATAAATACTCACTTATACAGTAAAAGTGCATTAGTCTCATGGACCCCTGCCATAAACTAAATATATAATAGAAGGTGTGAAGTTGTACCAAAAAAGAGTTACATACCAAGAAGGGATAACCTCTCTGGTCAGTATCATTGTGAAAATACAAGCCCTCATTAATCATGCAAGGCAAGCTTCAAAATACAAATTGACAAGGATTCCAAAGACAACACTAAAGCTTTCTTTAGTGTTGTTTATAATCTACAGGGGAAATCTCAGATCGGGTCACAGTTAATGTAAATGGTCACAAAGTACACTTATCTGAATGACATTACCAATATCTTGTCAGACAGTTTGAACTCGGATTTCACCACCCTATCGTTACACAAGGGCCACATTTCCAGACCTGAAGAATGTAAAACCTGATGATCCACAGACACTCTAGTTAAAACATCTCTTTAAAAAAGTCCAAACCACAGTAGCAATGGTACTGGATAGTGTCCCTGGCTGTGTCATACACAAGCTGACATATGAAGTAACCCCTCACCTAAACACTCTGTTCAGATGCAGCCTCTATACAGGTTACATACTTGTGGAATGACACACAGTAATGGTGTTCACAGTCCACAAGGGTAGAGCTACAACTTTTTCTTCTTCTTCTCCTTTTGGATGCTCCCATTAGGGGTCACCATAGTAGATCATCTGTTTCCATTTCTTCCTGCCCTCTGCATCTTGTGCTGTCACACCATCCACCTGCATGTCCTCTCTCACCACATCCATAAACCTCATCTTAGGCATTCCTCTTTTCCTGTTACCTGGCAGCTTCATCCTTAGCATCTATTTCACAATATACTATGCATCCCTCCTCAGCACATGTACAAACCAACATAATCCTGCCTATCTGGCTTGGTCTACTAACCTTCAAACCTGGGCTGACCTTCTAATATACTTATTCATAATCCTGTCCACCCTCATCACACCCAGTGCAAATGTTAACATAAATTGATTAAGGGTAGAGCTACAACAGATCCTGGAAACTCTCACCCTATAAGCTGGACAAATGTTATCTGGAAGGCTATGGAGCACAGCATTATGGAACTCATTAGCAGAGACATTATGAACCTGCATACACTGCACCATACCCACTTAGGTTCTCTAAAGGCCAGATCATGGCTCCTATACCAAGTAGACTTCAGGCCAGTTAACAAGGCTATAGGTGAGGGAGTGGAGGTTCACACAGCCAAGTTATAGCTCACCCAGCAATTCATACCCATCCCACATTCTGGTATTATACATAACCTCAACAGACTGAACATAAATGACTGTTAGATGATGGGCTGACAACTGATGCACAGATGTAGGACACACAGTAACAGTTGCAGCCTCCATGTACAATTCTATGCCAGTAACAAGTGGTATTCACCTGCACACAGTCCTGGGAATACTCCTGTTTGGCATATAGTTTTCTTAGGTACAAGCAAACACAGTAGGGATATGCCTGCCCACATTTGATGAAAATGCATACTGTGGGCTATACTTTATTCTCCAGATGACACACATCCTCCAAAAGGGTATCACAGAGACAGATACCTGGTGTCAAAATCATGCTGTAAAACTATAAGCCAAAGAAAACATAGTTATCCACTTTTAGAAAACAAACTATCCCCGGAGTACCACATAAGTAGTAGCCCCCAAAATGTGGAACAGGTGCTAATGTATACATAGAGCCATGTGTTTAGTCATCTCTCCTTTGATAATCACTTTACCAAAGGGTTTTGGAAATCCCTCTGTGGAGCACGTAAGCAATAAAGGGTTTGCATGCAGATCAACAGAGGTTGTTGCACACCTATAATGATTAGTCATCTTTGCCAGACTTTGCTTGCTTGGGAACAGGATTCAAATATACCTCAAGCATAAACCCTCACTCACACTCTTCAATAGAAACCGTGATGAGTGGATTTGAAACAGAAGTCGTAGCCCAGGGATCACTGCAGTGGCTAAGCTTGTCACAAGCATACAGAAGTAACCCAATGTCTGGAAAGTGCCAGCATGCTCTGGCAAGGCTAACAGATGCTTTCATGGAGAAAGCATAGTACCCACCTATGAAAAAAGTGAGGTCACATGTATGTATATGGCTTTGCCCCACAGCTACCTTACATGTGTTATGCACATACAGTTGTCGTGATATATAATACACTAGAAAAATCAAAACCCACTCCACAGTGACTAACGGTGTTATACACTCTCACACACCTGGAACACACACACATTTAGCAAGTGCAGGATTCAAACTCCTACCTAACTACATTATGACAGTACAGCAGTATGCATTCACATGACACACTATACACATTACAGGAATTTCACCTTCCCACAGGTGTATTTGTAGGATGGCGACATCATCAGACTTGACAAAGATGAGTATATTACTTTTAAGGGGTGTGAGTAGTCTCCAAAAAGTTTACTCTCTCCCCAGCGAGAAACAGACACACACACAGTTGGCAAGTACAGGATTCAAACTCCTACCTTACTACATTATGATACTACTGCAGTACGCATTTACATGACACACATTACACATTAATGGAATTTCATCTTACCATGGGTGTATTTGTAGGATGGTGACATCATCAGACTTGACAAAGATGAGTATATCACTTTTAAGGGGTGTGAGTAGTCTCCAAAAAGGTTGCTGTCTCCCCAGGGAGAGACAGACACACACATACACAGTTGGCAAGTGTGGGGTTCTTAATCCAAACGAAGTACTTTTTTTCACTTCAGCAAGCAATATGGAGTTACAGGATGCAATACAGACATTACTCGCTGACAGTTTGCCCAAAGGTTTTTTTCACATTTGCTAACCTCAGCAGGCTTATCATACTAGGTGTATTGTGAGTGTATTGTATGCATAGTCCATAACCATATCATATATGGGTTGAAGCACCACATGCTGGCACACACAGGGTCAAACTGGAGGCTAAGCTCTGTCAACCCAATACTGGAAAATACAGTCAAGAAGAGTAGGGTCATACAAGCACAACACCAACAGTCTCACATAGACCTACAATCTAAACACCTGCAACACACACACATAAATACACATTAGCATACTCGGAGAATACAAATATTAATCTGAAAAAGGGAAAGTGTCATCCTAAGCAGACAAGCAAGCAACATGCACCTCCAAGCACACATCGCAAAACACATAATACACCAAAGCAGTGTGCCTCACAACAGGCCCTAAGGCAAAGCAACATACCCAACACACTAGTAATAGGTGACTCCATAGTTAGGAACACAGATGTTCCACTCACTAGGTTGGACAAGGGGAAGGTTACTGTCAGTTGTCTGTCATGTGGTATGATCTGCCACATAACACAAGCACTTACATCACTCCAGAACAGGTACATATATTACACAGTCTTTGTACATGTCAGTGTGAATGATCTGAGAAACACCTCCCAGGACAACATGACAAGAGATATATAGTAGCTCTTTGATCATGTAGCCCAGGCTGGTATGACTATATGTGTGTGAAAAATCAAGTTGTTTTTTATTTCAGGGCTCACTTTTGTGTTGTACATAGACAGGAAGCACGCTGTGCCTGCAGGGCTTCCATTAGTCAATTTGCATAGACTTATCAACATTTCTACATACAGGGGGGACAGCTATTATTTGTACATTTCTACCCGGGGGGGACACCTGATTGTTACTGTGGGTGTACATAGGATGAGGGGTACACCTGCCACTTATACACATTTGCTAGGCCTGCACTGCTATGTCAGGTACTCCATTTCAGTCTGTACTGTTGCCTATCGTACTGGCTTGAGGCATACCACTGTACTACAGACCTTAGCTTCCAATTGCAAGCATATTAGTTTGGAACTTCATAGCCTACCCAACCCACATCACACTGCCTGGTCTGCTGTTATCTGTCTGCATAGGCCTGGGGGGAGGTTACCCATAGGTCTCTTCAGAGGGCATGATACAGCATTTGTTTTTGTTTGCGTTTGTCTACAATTGTCCTGCTGGTTGCAACTGTTAGGTTGTGACCCCCCAACTGGTATGTGTGAGTGACTTAAGTTGTGTCTGTGCCAGTATTGAGGGTGGTGCTGCAGGGCTGTCTATGTTGGATGCACATAGTACACTTCCTATACATGTTTGAAAACAGGTAGTGTCAAGTTAGGCATCCCTTTTACTGTATGTGTGAGTCAGAGAGAGGTGTCATTTCCAGAGTTCCTACTGAGTCAGTGAATGTGCTATGCATTGCCTCTTTGCCAAGGTCAGGGCATACCGGGCATGCCTCCTTCTGCCTACTGAGGCAGGCTCAGGTTGTTCCTCCTCAGAGTCACGCTGTGCCTGTGCAGGCCTTGGCAATGGTGAGGGGCTGTTTGGCCCTGCCCCATGCTGTTCCTGCTGCAGCCTTTTCCACAGGATCATATTGTGTAGCATGGCACATACCATAACAGTTTGGGTACATGTAGTACATGTAGTTGGTGAGTACTGTAAGACACCACCAGATGTGTCCAGGCACCGGAACCATGACTTGAGCATCCCAAACACACGCTCTATTATGATTCTTGTTTGTGCGTGTGCCTCATTATGGAGTTCTTGTTCAGGTGTGTGTGCATTTCTGATGGGTGTCATCAGCCACGGCTCCAGTGCATATCCAGCATCCCCCTTTAGGTGACCATCAGGGATGTCCCCATTGGCAAATCTCTGTTATAGCTGCGTCAGATGCTAGATGTGGGAAATGTGATAGCTTCCAGGGCAGCCAGCACACACATTCATTATTATGCCCTGGGTTATCGCTCACAACCTGGCAGTTGACAGAGGGGAAGCCCTTGCAGTTGATGTAGACCCTACCCTGCTTACAGGATGGTGCTTTGATGCATATGTACTTGCAGTCTATAGCACCCACTACCTCAGGGTATTCTGCTATTTGGTGGAACAGTTCTATATTGCTGGCTAACACCTCACGGGTGCTGGGGAAATATACGTGCTCACCGACATGTGCTGACATGGCATCCAGGAACTGGTGGAGTACCCTGGTTGCTGATGCTTGTGAAATCCCTATCATATCACCATTTGGTCTTTGGAAGGACATGTAGCTAGTATTCTTAGGCCAACACATTCCTTGGTATCCACTGGGACGGCTTCCCCTCTGTTGGTTGTGTGTGTGAGGTGTGGCCAGCACAGCTCAACATTTTGCTGTAGGAGGTCCTTGACCACCCTATAGCGCTCCACTATCTCCAGCTCATATAGCCCCTGGTAGGTTACCCTGGGTCTGTACACTCTTCTCCATCTCCTCACTGTGGGTTGCTCAGCAGCATTCACAACATCACCACCCTCAGCACCTTGCACATGTTGGTTTATGATAGCAAGAGCAGCCCCTACCATTTTGTCTGACTTAAGCTTTTTAAGCTTTCCCTCTTTGTATACTGCAGTGTTGCAGAGTTCTTGAAAAAAAAAACAGAGGGGAATGGTGTTTGCAGAGTTTAAAGTGCTGGGCTGGGCTGGGCTAGTCTGCTGCCTGTGTAATTGGCTGATTTTGATATATTTCACCTGGCAGCTCTGCTAGTTCTCCTTGGTTAACTTCCTACTACTTCTTTTCCTTCCTTTTGCTTTTCTGTTTCCTCCCGGGGGGGGAAGCGCCGCACAAATGAGCGCCAACGTGTGCACATGCGTGCATATGCTTGCACATACTGTGTGCATGTTTGCAAGGAGTTCCCTATCTTATAACAGTGTGAACCTTGGGTTTGAGGTTTTCAAATAGGACAACTGCAGACACGCATCTTTGCAATCCTGAGCAACTCAGGGCAAAAACAAGCCACTGTGCTCCAATTAGCTTACAGCCTGTCTGACACACACCCTCATGATGTCACCTGTATTCTAGCCTTACACTCACCTACTCTAAATCTTACACTCTTGGGACATGACTCACATGCTGGGGAAAATTGGGATTCACTATCCTTATCCTCATTTGCATAGGATTGTCTAGTAATGCATGGTTACATCTCTCACACTGAGCTTCCCCCCTTAGCAACCACTGGTCAGTAGCCATGTTGTCTTAAGCCTGCCATTCACCTGCATGGCAGAATAAGCTTTTTAGTGAAAATGCCTATTTTTGGCTTTTTGTAAATAATTTTCTTGTTTTTTAAGCGCTGCACGTTTACGTGGTGCTGCGCTATGCTTAAACATCGGAGATCGGGGACACAAAAAGTTAATTTTTTATGTTTTTAAACATTTTGCACTGCTAATGGCCTTATATTTGGCCATTGGCATGCTTCCTCAACTGTATGCATCCTTTATTTGGAGCTATCATGGCTCCGTTTAGCTATTTGCAGAAATGTACTCAGTTACCAACGGAGTACATTTCTGCAGGTAACACTAATCTTCCATGGACAGGTTAGTGGTTGCTGGATCTCAAATTTACCTCATTTGCATGGATTTCACCAGCAAATTAGGTAATTTGCATACCATGATGCTGTCCGTGCAAGATTAGCTTTAGCAGCTCTCGTGCACGCCCCTACAGGCTGTTCCTGGATCACACGGCAGACATCTTGCCTGTGTGACGTCATACAATACTCTAACACTTCGTGCAAGCTTTTGAGAATCTGGGGGTAATTCTATCCATAGTAACATTCAAATCATTAAAGGCAACTTTTTGTTTCAGCCAGTCATTTAAATTTGGCAAATTATCTAAACAATCACCTTGATGTACAGTAGTCTGTTGCATCCTTGCCAAAGTATTGTTACGACCATTCTGCAAACTGCCACTGTCATTATCAACCAAAATACGAGGAAAACTATCCATGGAATCAAGACCAATATGTCTATTCTCCCCTTGACTCTTTTTGGTCACATCACCTTGGTCGGCTGATGCAGTTCCACTTTCACGTAACATAAGCACACTGATTACCAGGCAAAGAAACATCATTGTTTCACTGCATTAGCGATAAACATAAAGGAGTCAAGATTTGAACTAATTGGGTAAGCTGCTCAATAAGTTTAGGCAATTCATTCGAATCATGCCTTTTCCCAGCCAAACCATCTGGCGAGGTGCTTTCCTCCACCTCCATCAAACCGATAACCAACCAAAAGGAGATAGCAGTGCCAAAGTACCAACTCAAAAAATGTGTAACACAGCACTGAAGGAGGAAAAACAGTCACCGGGTGTCCAACCGTTAATAAAAACTATTTATTAAATAAAACGCTTAAAGAATCACCGCATTTTCATCTCCTAGTTCAGACTTCATCAGACAAACACAAACAGTACAAGCATCACTATTTATACTCCCATTCCATTTAAAATATCCAATAGGAAACTCAGTATAAAAAATCTCATTAACATGTAGACACAACTTTGCAGACACTAATTTCAACCCTTAACCATATACCAACACTGTATTTAAAAAAAACCTCAGTGTATGGGGCATAATTTTTTTGTGCGACAGGTGCCCATTTTTGATTTTTTTTTTTTTAGAGTAGGTAATTTGATTAGGAATTAGAGGGTCAAGTAAGGTAGATTAGGTTAGGTGGCAGGTGCAGACATACAGGACATATGAGACAAACAGACATGGTGATGGACGCAAAGGGTTGGGTGACACCATGACTGGCAATAGATAGGGGACCTCAAAGGCACAGTCATGTTCAGCTGGAGAACAGTGAGAATATAGCCCTCACCCTCAAAAATGTCATCACTGTTTCCTGTGTCAATTGTCTGAGTCAGTGCCAGAAGTGGCACTTACTTGGCAATACAATGTGGGACTTTTAAATCCCTGATGATTAAGGCACACCAACACTACTACTGCTCCCAGATAGTACTTAAGCACCAGCAGCCAGGGCAGAGCTACCTGATGCAGTTGGAGGAGGTAGGGCAGGAAATCTAAAGGTAATGCTGACAGGTTGTGACACAAATGTCCTGGGTGTCTGTACTGCCTGTAGTGGTGCCACCGCAGCCACCTGTGGAAGTATGGTGGGCCAAACTGCAGTGGTTGGTCTATGTCTGTATGCTGATTGTAATTTTATTTTTAGCAGTAAAGTATTAAAAAATATGTATCTCTCTCTCTCTATATATATATATATATATATATATATATATATATATATATGTGTGTGTGTGTGTGTGTGTGTGTGTGTGTGTGTGTGTGTGTGTGTATATATATATATATATATATATATATATATATATATATATATATATATATATATATATATATATATACATCTATATCTATATATATATATATATATATATATATATATATATATATATATATATATATATATATATATATATATATATATATATATATATATATATATATATATATCCATATCTGAGTCTATGTCATATAATCAGTTTTAAGACCCTAGGTCAAGACCATATGATCAGGTTTCTGAAAACTCAAAGATTAAAAAAAGAACACAAAAACACCCCCACAAAAATTTACGATTTTTACATTTTTGTAGGTGGGAAGTCCCCTGCATCCCCTATGTGGGGGGCTGTGGCCAAAACACCCCCAGAAATTATATATACCAACTTGAGGTCACACTACAGTGAAGAAAAGGGTAAATTTCCCGATCCACACTGTACCGCTATCTCCAGTCAAAAGCTATGAGTTTTCAAAAACTTGATCATATGGTCTCTACCATATGAATTTCAAGTTTCTGAAAACCCAATCAAATGATAGGGGCCCCTATATATAGGATTCTATTACATGTATTTTTGTTTTGGATTTACTTCATGAGGAATGCCACAAAAATCCTGATTACCTCAACACCCCACCTTTGTGCACTAAATGGAGCACCATTCCTACCATTGCCAGCCATATCTGCAGCAGTCAAGCTAGAAATATGAGCCTGAATTGGTGCCTAGTTCAGATCTTGCAAGTACTAGTTGTTCACAAAGGCACACATCCTTACCAGCTGCATTTGTGCAATTGAAAGCACAGCAGCAGCTTGGCCTACATATTGACACTGATTAAATCAAAAAGCACAGAAGATGTGTAAAATGGGCAGTGAGATCTGGTTATGTGTGGTGCTGAAAATATTGATACATGTTCCAATGTTAAACATTGAAGTGCTTCATGGTATTTGGTGTAATCATTGCTGGTTGGAGGAAGAATGGTATAACTTGTGACATATTGGCCTGTTGGGATTTACACACTTGTAAGAGTGAGGAGTACCACCTGGGAATCGAACCAATGAGGAAATAAAGATAAACTTCTAAGCTTTGTTTAGTAACTGTCAGTGCCACAGGAAAACTTATATTTTTGCATGGTAATTAGAGCTATAGTAGTGTAACAATGACTAAAGATATACTTCTGAGATGCCTGTATGTGTGTGACTTTAATTAGTCACGGCACTGCATTTCTATGTAAAAGACAGTATTTGTGTTTGTAAATTCATTTAAGATGCATGCAGCTGCATAACCTGAGTAATACATGGTGGGTTAGGTTACATACATACTTCAAAAGGCATACTATCCTAAACACATATTTCTGATATGTGATAAACTGCCAATAAAAAATAAAAAATAAAAAATATTGTGCACATCATACCTATGAAAAGTGTATTCCAAATTAAATATTACCTTTGTGATGTTTAACAGAATTTACAAACATTATATTGGGCTTTTATAGCAAGTATTACTGATACATTTATACTTATTGCTACATTCCTAATCAAAATGTTGTGACAAATTGCATATTGACCCCTGTCTGTAAAAGTTTATATAAGGTAGACTGGAACCCTGCATTGCCTGACTTATTTATCTAAACTCACTTCAATTACACCTTGTTACAGAAAAAGTTGCCTGATAGGTGCATTTTCTTCACTGAGTACTATCCATAATGCTGACATTCACTCACTGATGCCAGGCTCATTTGTGTTGCAGAAGGTTGCCCAAATTAAATCTTTCACTTTTATCCTTAGGAAGTGAGCTCAGCTTCCGAACTGCCAAGTGGAGCACAAATACAAAAGGCATTTTAAAAAAAATTATAAAAGAAATGACCTTGTATTGCAAATTAACACATTTAATGGATATGTGCAGCAAGGGACAACCCTGTTATAGGTTCATAGTTCATAGTTTGGTACTAGGCTACCAGCCCTAGGGCCTATACAAGCCTAGCCATAACAATTCCCTGGTTATTTCTTCCCACAGTATTTACTTTCCTGGGCCCCTGTCAAGCAGGGCGACTGATGTGATCCCTGGGGTGAATTTCCTATCTCCCATCCAATCATCAAGGTTTATTTTGAAGACGGCCAAAGAGGTGCTCAGTTTGACATGTATGGGCAGTCAATTCCAGAGTCTAGGGAGTGTCTGGGTCAGGAACCTATCCCACCAGCATGTTTTGTTCAATGTGATGACAAGGTTTAGATCTCTGGAGAGTGTGTGCCTCTGAGAGATTGGGATTTCTTTAAGTGTAGCATGTCCAGCAGCTCTGGGTTTGACATGGCCTTGTATGTTAAGCAGAGATCGCCTCTGAGTATACGATATGCGACAGAGTATAGGTGGAGTTTTTTTTAGATGGTCAGCATATGGCATCTGCTTTAGGCCTGTGATTCTTTTAGTGAGGCATTTCTGCGGCCTTTCCAGTTGTTGCAAATGTCTTAAGAGGTACATACCAAATGGGGCATTGTAATCTATAATGGGTCTAATGAGGGATGAGTACAGTGGGACAATGACCTCCTTTTTTTCTGGATGAAAATCCCTTAGTGATGAGGTGTGCCACATAACATTACGTGCCACAGTCATCCTTTTCACATCTGCTTACATCATCACAAGTAGCATTTAGGTTACACATCCTCAGGATTTCATGTAATGGCACCAACATTTTCAATGTATTATATAGTTGCCATAATGAATAATTGTGAGATATGGATTTCTTCAGCATGTATGACACATACATCCACATTACTCATGTTACTGCTTTTGTTTTAGCACACTCTGCAAAATGCCACATCACAACATCAATAGAACATATTGTTATTACTAATGTGAAGAGGTGAGTTTACAATAACAACACCTTTATAACATCACTTCACATGAACTACAGGTAATAGTTTTATCATGTATCACAGACGTTAACCTGTTCATTTCATATACAACATTGGGTGTCTATATTTATTCTGAATCTAGTCATACAAAGTCTGTAAATTGGATTTAAACTGCTCATCATGTGCCCACTTTCTCTAAGCTGCTTCACTAGCACTTTGTGCCACAGATAGTTATGTGAGAGGTGGAATTTATTCACTGAGTACTATCCAGAGAGCTGACAGCTGCATACTGCTGTCAGGTTCTTTTGTGCTAGAGGAGGTGTCTGATATTAACATGTTTACTTTTTCTTAGGAACTGAAACATATTTGTGTGCTGCCAGCAAAGAGCAATTGCAAATGGCATTACACATAGGGAAACATTAACCAAAAATTACATCAGTCAAAGGGTACACATAATAAATACTGGAGAAAGGACTGTATTGCAGTGACACATTCATCATTTTCACATCTCCTTGTCACATCAGAACTGTAATTCCTGGCACACATTATTAGAACTGCAGGTAATGTTAAGTAATTGGAAAGAGGACAGACAACAGGTTACATATTGTCAGCAATACTGAGAATAGTTGAGCTTCAACTGACAAATGATATAACAAAATGTGTGTATGTGTATATATATATATATATATATATATATATATATATATATAATCAATTAATTGGTTTCAAACCCTGTATCATCAGTCTTTTTTTCTAAAACCATTTCACTTACATGCTGTGCCACAGAGAAAGATATGTAATACATTTTCTTCACAGATTATTATCTAGAAGCCTGAATGCTGTGCACCGGCACCAGGGTAGTTTGCACTTTAGAAGGTAGCCCAAATTAAATTTTTCATGAGGAAGTGAATTTCAGTTTGCTGCTATGGGCCACTGCCAGTCAAGAGTGTGCAATGCCAAATGATGTGCAAATGATGAAGACAAAAGAAAAGAATTGCTTACATACAGGAAACATTATGAGACAAGTAGCTAAAATATACAGTTCTAAATCTGTCATCTTGCAGCATGAACATATTCTCCTTAAACATCATTATGTTCACACAAGCAGCACCTTCCCTGTACTTGAACTCCAGGACAACAGGCCATTCTCAACACACACTTGAGAATATTGGCACATACCTATATTGTGAAGAAAACAAAAATTAGTTTACATGTACTCAAGATGTGACATAATATCAAGTGGCATTATAGGTGCAACAGAACCAAGTTCTGAACATTTTCCTGTGCAGTTTGCAGGGAGAGGTGTAGATGCCTGTGCTACTGGCAGCAGTTAAACCAACATTTCTGGCAAAATGCAAAACAAACAAAAAAAAAACCTGGAGCACTGCAGCTCTTTTCAACAATTTAGTTTGTGAGCATCATTCCCTTATCTATGTTGCTCTAATAAGACTGTTATGTCATTTGCCTTGTAGTTGATATATGTTTCAGTGGGTAATGCAGTTTCTATGAATTGCAGACACAATGTACTCAGAGGCACACATTGTTATTATAAACAATTCATATAAATGTTAGGAATGTTGTTCTCCTAAGTCAGTCAATGTACTCAAAAACTTTTGTGCAAGTCCCTTCTCACTGATACACCATCAGTAAGTGTACATGAAGGAAGACTGACTGTGAAACTCTGATTGTTCCTGCAATCAGCCTAATCATTCACACCTTCAAGCCCTTAGCAAGTACCACTTCTGAGTGCTTGTCCTTACACTGCTGGGGCAGACACATGCAATCATGTAGGTCCTTGCACCATTTACCTGGCCTGTATTTCCTACAGATTGTTGAATTCATGAATGCTAATGATTTCACACCTAATTTGCATTTTCACAGTGCTGAGAGGGCTTGAGATCTTGCTTTCTCTGTTGCTTCCACCCACAGCTCTGATGTACGTGCTTCACACCATGTGCAGTACATCAGAACTGCCACAGAATACCAGACAGCTGTGGAAGGGCAGCACGGAGGCATTATACAATGCCATTATTTAAGAAAAGTATTTTTTTTCTTAATATCATTGTATAATAGCAATAACCCACTTCTGGGTTTGGGTAATCGTGAATTTACCCACGGTTGTGTTTGTTTGGCCACTCGGGCTTAGCCCTCATGACGAAACCACACCAACTGTGGGTAAATCTAGCATTACCCACACCCAGGCATAAGTTATTGCTTAACTATATAAGTTATCTCTTGACCCTTAAACATGTTTATAAATAATATTAACATTTAATGGGAAGTTTAATCTGGGAAGCTGCCACTTATTGTAGGATACTGTTGCATTACTTATTAACAAGGTCATGTTTGTTGCATTACTGGCACAGAAAATTGTGTTAAGCCAGGGATGTATAACTGGCTGCCCTCCACTAAAGTGGATATCACATAAAAGTGTTATCCAATTTTCCTTGGGAGGTGTACCTTTTTTGTTAATACTGCAATGTTCTAAAGAATTGTAGAAATGCTTGTTGTTTTATCAATTTTTTTATCAATATCTTTCTTTGGCAGTTGGGGAGATATTTAGTAAGTTGAGTGTACTCATATGGATCCTTACTTTTTCTTGTATTTCCTGTATGATGGATGGATTCATTTACATATTTTTTTTTGGGGGGTTAATAATAAATTTTGTTTTAGCTATGTATTTTTCCTTTCATGTTTTCTGTCATACAGGGCTATGGTATCCAAGATATCTGCATCTGATAAAACACCATACACTGATGCTGAGAATGATGTGCTCATTCATGCACGTTGTCACCATGGGTCCATTTCCTTAGAGAGAGGCAGAGGTAACAAGTCCTCCCATAACAATATCTGGGAGCAGATAGCTAATGATGTAAATGTGATTGGAGGCCATAGACATACATATTCAAAAAGAAACATAGGGCCAATGATATGATCACAGCGTCCAGAAAATGGGCAAATGCAGTTACCAGTGAATATATATATATATATATATATATATATATATATATATATATATATATATATATATATATATATATATATATATATATATATATATATATATATATATATATATATATATATATATATATATATATATATATATATATATATATATATATATATATATATATATATATATATATATATATATATATATATATATATATATATATATATATATATATACATATATATATATACACATATATATATATATATATATATATATATATATATATATATATATATATATATATATATATATATATATACACACACACTCACATACACATAGAGACAGAGATGGGGGGGAATATAGGAGATAGATATGGAGTGGGAGAAAGAACGTGTGAAGGGGAAGTCAGCTGGGCAACAACATTTTGTATAAGATTTAAATTATTCTGCAGTTTTAAATGGAACTTTTTTTGTTTCTTATATCATTTGCATTCAGATGATTATCATCCAATTTTTTCCCTTATTTATATCTAATCACATTGGGTTCTGTTTCCACATGTCTACCTGCACATGGTAAGCATGCCTTCTGTATTCTTATTAATGTACAAAAGGTAGACATATGTGTAAGTGTAACTGAAAGCTGTTTGTTTTCATTCCATTAGTATTTCTTAAATTTTAGGGTACATTTCACATAACATAGAGTTGATCATTGTTTATTCTATTTCTGTTTTTTTTTGTGTTGAGTACTTTTTACCATTGGTGATCCTGCTAGTGGCAGTGTGGAACTCCTACCACCTGATGTTAGAGTATTAGCCTTTGATGATGATGGTGACAATGAAGAGGCACAGCCTGGTAATGCAGAGGGTCAGTCTGACACTGAGGTTGTGCCTCCAACATCTCCTGCTCCTATTTTGGACAGAGTCATCAGGGTAGTGTGTTTAGTCCAGTTGCATAACTGGTTGATTTTCCCTGTAGCCATCATGAAGTCAAGGTGCCAGACAGGCAGGTTGGTAGAGGTGTTTGCAGGAGGCCTGCTGTCCATCCTACTCCTAATGTTGGTGTGTTAGTGGGTGCCACATGACATATGCATAGGGCCATCATGGAGGCACATTCCACCAGGGCTTCAGAAGAGATAGTGTGAGTACTAACCACTGTGCATTCTGACATGTGAGACTGCCTGAAACATGTGGGTGACTCCTTGGACCAGATCAATAACACACTGGATTGGGCAGTGTCTGTAATGAAACATCTGTTGTGGGAAGGTCAGCATCCACATGGTCATTGAGCTGCTACATCATTCTGTGCTAGTCGATGTGGCCATGCAATATCCTGCTCCCATAGTGGCACTGCTTCTATTGTTCCTTCAGTGATTGCAGTGTTCACACTGAGACATGGGGGGGGGGGCATGTGGTCATAGTCCAGTACACAGTCATTATGATAGCTTATTCAGCAGACATCACTCACTTTCAGGTAGCACCATGACTTCTAGCCAAGACCATGAAATAAACAGTTCAACTCCTGGTAGCGGTGGTTCTTGTGGCCAGGCATGAAAAAGATGAGCTGACTTGATTGTGTTCATGTACACACACACACACACACACACACACACACACACACACACACACACACACACACACACACACACACACACACACACACACACACACACACACACTCACACACATACACATACACACCCTATTTATCTAAGCAGTGCTGTTGACTGCTATACATATCTTCCTAATGGCCCTGTAAATTGGATTCTTAAGAAATAAATAATTTTGCTTGCATGCACTCACTTCTTTGGTGTCAAGCTTGCCCTTCTGTCACCCCAACCCCACTGCCACCCTATGCAGGTGATGATGACTGTGTTGTGCCATTTGCTCATTTTGTAGATGTATTGCAGAATACATGTTTTTACTCATTGGTCAGAACCAGTTGTGAGTGATTGCTTTTGTCATTGATGAACCTCACTCCATTTTGTTACTGTTCTTACTAATGCAGTCAAAGTAGATGTTTAAGTCTTGCTTACTGTTATACTTGTGCAAATCATGCTAACATTAACCTGCTCACTGGTTTATATACAGTGGTCAATTGAAATGCTTGATGCACAACACTGGGCAAAATCCATAGAAGTATTTTGCAAACAGCACTCATAAGCTATTACTGACAGTTCTGTACACTTGGGACATTTATCATGTTACGGATGTGAGATTTTGCACATTATAGTAATCAGTTATATATCTCCACTGTTTTTTTCTATTTAGGCTCTAGGCTTACCTTGTTAGTATTGTAGCTATGAGTTGTTTCCTTGTGGGTGTTGTCTCAGTCTGATGCTAATGGAATGCAATTATTACATGAATATGTAAAGGGTGTGCAGTTTTGCAGGTGTCACTTTTATTATCTGTATGTGTTTAGGCTCTTAGTTTTTCATTTAGGTAGTCAGAGTGTGTGTATCTTTTTCCTCTTAGCCAGATTCATGACATACTGTGCACACCTACATCTTCTGGCAGCATCTGCAGGGGTAGGTCTCCCTCAGACTCCTCATCTGTATCTGCTGGAGCTGCTGGCCTTGCCTGTGGTCCTGGGAACTGTTGTCCCGCTCCTAGTTCTCCTTGTTGAGGCTGTCTCCTGACAATGATATTGGGCAACATGGAAGAGACTGATTAGTTTGGCAGGGGTTGCTAGGTCTTGCTACAAGACACCACCTGAGTTCTAGACACCAGAACCTTGATTTCAGCAAGTCGAATATATATTCTATGATATTAGGTTCATAGGGAGGTACTAGGCTATCTGCCCAAAGGCATTTATAAGCCTAGCCAGAATGTGTTGACTTTCACCCCCCCTAGATTAGTTCCCTGTGCCTCTGTCCAGCAGAGCCATTGAAGTGATCCCGGGGTAAACTACTGTTTCCCATCCACTCATCAAGGATTCTCTTGAAGAGTGTTAGTGAGGAGCTCTGCCTAATGTAGATTGGAATCTTGTTCCAAAGCATGGGAAGTCTCTGGGACAGAAATCTATCCCTCCAGCACATCCTATTTATTGTTTTGATAAGGTTTAGATCCCTAGAGCGTGTGGCTCGAGGGGATAAGGTTTTCCTTAGGTGGAGCATGTCCATCAATTCTGCATTAGACATGGCCTTGTATGTCAGGCAGAGATCACCTCTGAGCAGGTGGTATGCAACCGAGTACAGCTGGAGTTTCTTCAGTCGAGCTGCATAGGTCATATGTTTGAGGCCAGTGATCCTCTTGGTAAGATACTTCTGTGGTCTTTCCAGCTGTTGCAGGTTTAAGGTACATCCCAAATGGGCATTGTACTTTATGATGGGTCTGATGAGTGATGAGTAGAGGGGCACAATGACCTCTTTTAATCTGGATGCAAACCCTTTTGTGATTAGGTGGGCCACATACAAGGATGTTCTAACCACTTTGGCAATGTGATTATCAAAGGAGAGATTACTATCTACTTGGGTCCCCAGATCCCTTATTATGTTTTCTGTATTTAGGGGACTAACACCTATGTGGTAGTTTGTGGGTACTTTGTTATTTCCAAAGGGAATAACTATGCACTTTTTGGCATTTAGCTTGAGGCCATGATTTTGACACCAGGTATCCATCTCAGTGAGACCCTTTTGGAGGATGTCTGTGCTAGCCGGTGAGTCAATTATAGCCTCTAGATTGCAGTCGTCTGTGAACTTAGTCAGCCATAGTCCTCCTGTGCTTGTCTGCACCTCTGAGAAGTATATGCTGAAAAGGAGGGGTCATAGGACTGTGCCCTGGGGAACGTCACTTGTAACCGGTTTAGAGTCAGACCTAGCTCCCACAACTCTCACCATGTGGGTTCTGTCTGTGAGCCAATTGGAAACCCATCTTGTGACATAGGTGTTTATGTTCAGGCTGGTGAGCTTGTATACAATACCAGAATGGGGAATGTTGTTTAAGGCCTTTGTGAGGTCTAGGTAGGCTGTGTGTACCACCTTTCCCTCGTCTATAGCCTTGATAACTGTCTCAATGAAGTCCACCAGGTTTAGGAGGTATGATCTGCCCTTAACAAAGCCGAACTGGGTAGGGTCTAGTGTTTGGAGGTTCCCAATGTCTCTGTTAATGAGTTCCATGATGATGCACTCCATAGCCTTGCAGACCAATCTAGTCAGGCTTATAGGGTGATAGTTCCCGGGGTCTGTTGTAGCTCCACCTTTGTGGAGTGGAAGAACCATTGCTGTGCATCACTCTACAGGTACGTAGCCTGTGGAGAGGCTGAGTTTGAACAGTGTGTTTAGGTGAGGGGTTAGTTCGTCTTTGAGCTCGTGTAGGACGCAGCCTGGGACACAGTCTAGTCCCATTGATGCTGGGTTTTTGGCTTTGGAGAGGGCTATTTTAACCTGAATGTCTGTGATTTCAGGGGCTCTACATTCTTCTGGTATGGTTATTGGCCCTTTTGGGGGTGAGAGGGGGGTGAAGTTCACACTGAACCTGTCTGCCAGGATATTGGCAATATCAGTTGGTTCAGTTTATTTTGTGCCATTCTGCACTAACTCCGAGCAGATCCGAGCATTGCCACTTAGATTCTTGACATAGCTAAAGAATGCCTTGTGGTTATCTTTGGAGTCCTTGGCAAGTTTTCTTTCAAAGCTCGCCTTGGACGATTTTATGAGGGATCATAGTTTCTTGCTGACACTGACCAGGGATGTCTTCCCTTCTTGGGATTTTACTCTTTTCTGTACTAGTTTCCTCCTTCTATTGTATAGCTTGTTTATGGCAGGGGTCCACCAGATTGGTTTCCTTTTATTGGAGGAGTGAGTCTTGGTTTTGCTTGGGATAGCACGATCCATGCATTCTTGTAGGTGCCAGTAGAATGCATTAGTAAAGGATTTTGCAGCTTGGACAGCATTATCCTTTAGCATGGGGGCTTTGAAACTTTCCACCTCCATCTTAAGTAACGTGAAGTTTGCTTTTGAAAAGTTTTTCATGGTGGTTTCCTTGTCTGGGGGTGGGGGCGGAATGTGTATCCAAAGTGATTTGTTTATGGTCAGATCTAACCAGCAAGGGGTTGACCTCTGGTGTGGAACACCGGTAGCACATGTTGGTTATGACCAGGTTCAATATGTTGTCACCTCTGGTGGGAGTGTTGACCAGTTGTTACAGGGTATTTGAGTTTATAAATTCTAGGAAATGTTGGGCAAGGGAGTTAGTATTTGAGTAGTTCTCCCAGTTAATATTTGGGTAGTTGAAATCACCCAATATTAGGGTGTTTGGTAGGACCTTTATGTTACCCAGTGTTTCCAGAAATGCGGAATGGGGACCTTGGGACATGGTGGGTGATCTGTAGCAAGCTACAATTTGAATTGCAGTTTTGCCCATTGTTAGTTGCATGTGGATAATCTCTGAAGCATCGTGCTGTGCCACTAACCTGGAGGTGTGGGCATCCTTAATAAATATGGATACTCCCCCACCTTTTGTATTTTGATCCGGGTTCTGTGGTCAAAATGTATGGTATGAGTTGTAGCCTGGTAGTGCTGGGGTGCTCTCTGGACCCTTAAACCAGGTTTCTGTTACTGCATTGATTTTCTCCATACTGAGGAGTGCCTCGAGTGCATGCATTTTGAGGTTTAGACTTCTGGCATTGAGTAGTATTACCCTCAGATTTTTGTTACTTGTGTTATTTACGGCGATGGGTTTGTCTTTTGAGTCTTGCCTAAAAAAGGCAATATTGGGGTGGCAAGAGCCTTGGCCAGTATTCGAAAGCCTAAGTGTGACAGATGCAAGCCATCTCTAGTGAAGCAGTGTGGCTTGTCGAGCATGTCATCCCAGGCAGACAGACACTGGATTCCCCTTTGAATGACACCAGAAACTTAGCCAATTGTTGAAATTGATATTTTTTTTCTTTATACTGTAGTATCATTCTTGGTGAGGGCAGTATGCTACTCAAGGTCAGGGTCATACCGGCCTGGGCTACGTGATCAGAGAGCTTTTCCATGTCTCTTTTCATGTAGTCCAGGGAGGTATGGTTCAGGTCATTCACACTAACATGGACAATGACAGAGTCATATTTGTACTTGTTCTGGAGTGACCTGAGTGCTTGTGTTATGTGGCGTATCCTGGCACCCAACAGGCAGCTAACAGTAACCTTCTCCTTATTCAGCCTAGTGAGTGGGACGTCAGTGTGCCAGACTACAGAGTCACCTATTACTAGTATGTTGGGTATGTTATTTTGCCTTGAGGGCTGTGATTGCATGGCACACTGGTTTTAAGATGTATGTGTTTCATGGTTTTTGTTGGTGGGTTGAGGTTGTTTGGATGTCTGCTTTGGAGGGCTCTGTTGCTTTTACAGATTTTTGTTTAGAGCCTCCGAGTATGTTTTCGTGTATTTATGTGTGTTTTTTGCCAGTGCTGGTTTAATGGGTCTATGTGAGACTGGTGGTGTGATGCCAGTATTCCCCTTCTCCTCTTGACTGTCTGATCCAGTCTTAGGTTGAAAGAGCTTAGCCTCCAGTTTGGCTGTATAATTGCATCTCTCGCATGTATTAGTGTTTAGTGGTAGGAGGAGAGTGTTGTCTATGTACATGAGGCAGTTGTTACATTGCCTCAAAATGCCCAGATTCACCAGTTGGACTGGAGAGTATGCCTGAAACTGCCCTTTGAACATGCCTGGATAGGTACAGTAAACTGTTTTACTGAATGGCTGGTAAGGTCGAATAGAAAGCCTTGTCCTTCTGTAGTGCTAGGGTTATAAATGCTTTCTATGAGTTTTGAGCAAGTGCCGGTATGAGAAATGAATAGCTTGTGTGCTTAAGTTGAAAGTTTGTCTAGTTCCAAGGGAAAAAATGAAGAGTACACTTTGTGGAGCCGGGAATAGTTATACCCTAGCTAACCAGCGCTGCCTAGCATGCTAAACTGGGCAAATGCGGTTTCTATAGCAGGGAAATGAAAGACATAAAAATTAGCCCAAAATGGCCAATAAACTACTACTTTCTGACCTGAAACCACTCCTCCAGGGACAGATAGGCTGCTCAAAGCTCCCCTCTCTCACAGGTGAACAGAGAAACTTCCTTCTATCCAAGTAAGGTATGGGCAACACAGAGATTTGTAACACAGCCCTGAATTCAGCACTAACTTGAAAACTGGACTATACTAGCTTAGAAAGGTGGGAAACAAGTATATATATATATATATATATATATATATATATATATATATATTTATATTTTTTTCAGAAAATAAAGCAGATACAATCAAAAAAACACTTTAAATGTGCATAAAAAGATGCTTATTGTTATATATCTCAGTTCAGAGTTATAGTCAATGCCTCTAGTAATAACGCAGGAAGAAACACAAATACAGTAAAAGCAGATGAATAAAGTGCAATTCATATATATATATATATATATATATATATTTATATATATATATATATATATATATATATATATATATATATATATATATATATATATATATATATATATATATATATATAAAACAATAGAAAACGAACAATCTGATTTAAACAAGTTACCCAATTAACCAGAAAAAAACTCAGAACTGAGCCCTGTTCCAGCAGTCTTCAATCAAACAAGTTCTAACTGCGCACTCCGGCTACTAGGATGCAGGGGAACCTTCTCCAAAAAAGATGGCCTGGATCAGTGCTCAAGTTATAGAAACAAAGCTAGATTCAGCAGGCCTGAATCTGGTCCTATGCTACAGCAACAAGCAACAATATTCCTTATTTAACTGTTGGCATCATTGTATCCTTGCCTAATAGGGGTTGTGTGGATTTCTCATGGGTTGCCTGAGCCAAGGTTCCAGTGCATAATGTGCCCCACTCCACTAGATGCCCTTGCAGAAAGTCACTCCTAACAAATGTTGCATACAGCTCTCAGGTGTGTTTTATGTGTAAGTCATGAAAATTGCCTGGGTGGGTCTATATCAGAACATCAAATGATTAAAATTGTGAATGCTCAAAAGAGTAAAAATGCAGGACCTCTAACCCCCCCCCCCCCGCTAAATATATATTCAAACTTCGAGATCATACTACGTTGAGGAAAGGCCAAATATTCCAATCTTCACTGTACTGCGATCTCAAAAAAAACACTTTGAGGTCCTGCATTTTCACTCTTTAGAGCATTTGCGATTTTAATTATTCAGTGTTCTAATATAGACCTGCCTGGGTTACCTGCACAGACATTGTAGATGAACCCGGTGGTTATTACAGACAACTGACAGTTTGTAGAGTAATATCCTCTCCTGTCATTGTACAGCCATTCTTGCTCACCAGGAGGGGTCTTTATTTCTATACGTGAGCAATCTGTGGCCCCCACAACTTCAGGGAAGTTTGCTATTTCATAAAATTTTTGCATGGTCCTTGCTGTCTCATCTGGATTGCATGGGAAATGGATATACTCCCTTGCATGTTGTTGCATTTCATTTAGAAACTGATGTAATATTCTGGAAGCTGATGCCTGTGACATCCCTAATATATATTTTTTGGGACTCTGGAAAGTACCTGTAGCTAGTATACATAATGCTGCACATATCTTTGTTTCCAGTGGGATGGGTTCTCTATGATTTCTCTGGGGCCTCAGGTGAGAGTGGCAGAGGATGCACAATTCCTCTAGAGTTTCCATGTCCATCGTATCTTTTTTCAGTTTCTTTCTCATGCAGTTCATGGTAGTTCAAATGGGGACTAAACACTCTTCTTCTTCTTGGCCAAGGTCTTGCAGCAGTAGCAGCACCTTGAATTAAATCCTGTCACACATATGGATTAATGATGGCAGCAGCAACCCCTAATGTGTTTTTTATTAAGTGTAATCATGGCTGTAATCCAATGAGTTTTGTTTGGATTTCAGGGCAAATGGCTACACTAAGTGTACACCATTGTTTTATAGTTTCCTGAACAGCTCTGCCATGCTGGATTGGTTAATTAGCACACAATTCAGCTACTTATGGTTTCATTAGCATATTCTGCCATTTTCCCTTATTTTCGAGCTCTGCGCTATGTATAGAGAAATTTAATGAATATCAAATAATGTGCTATCATGTGTGCAGTTTGCTGCAACGTGTACACAATAGCTGCACTCAGTGTATATTTCCATGAGCCCGGCCCATGGAATACAGTGCAACCTCAGTATATATTACATTGAAAAATATGATCAACACCAAGAAATAATCTCAGCAACACTTTATTGTGGAGAATAACCAAAACGGGCATTGGTTTTGCCTTAATGGCTTTTTCAATGCAATCTGAACTTAACTATACAATTCAAGTCAAAGTAAGATGATCTTTCTTGTGTAACTGGTCATGTGCAAAACATATATCAAGCACCAGTGATTTTTTAAGCAAAAAACAAAATACTAAAACATAGACCATAGCGTGTTACATAATACTTCCCTAGACTGAATTTCATATTAATGAATCATTTTCATCCCTGAAATAATTAAAAGAAACAGCTTTGTTTCAGCATAAAAACTGCATTCAGCAACATTTACTTTTCCTGTTATTTCCATTTGGAATTCATGCTTATTTATCATAAAATATTAAACTAATTATTCATACAATTCTTCATATTACTCCATTTATAGCTGTTGTATAAATTCCAGTGTCTCTTATATTATATTGCCATCTTGTGTTCAAACTAAAGATTGCATGCAAAAATGACCCATTAAATCTTTTATACTTTGCACTAATTTGTATCAGCTATGTTAATTAATTTAATCCAGTATCTTTTGTTGCTCTCAAATTCACAATCCAGATTCTTTCCTTAGCATTCAGACTTCTACATTTTTGTGTTTTAGTTAACTATTTCAAACTTACTAAGTTATATATATAGTTATAAAGGTATAAATAGCCCAAGGGATTTTGACTTATGCTTGTATAGATGATTCTTTTCTCTTAAAAGTAATATCTCTAACTTTCTTCCCACATAGAATGCTCTACATTGGCTCACTGCCATATATATCAATCATTCAGTATTGCAGTTAATGAAAGTTCTAAACTAATATGTGCATGATGTTTTGGTTGATATGAAATATTGGTACTTTCCCGTTATCGAGGCAACAGCTGTAACGAGGTCGCACGTGCATGCAATGAGTTACACAGGAAACTATGATGTGACTGTCATACGAAGTTGAACTGTTAATTGCATGAAATAAGCTCCCAGATCAGCAGCATTAACTTTTTTTTTCTGGATTTAAAAAAAAACATGAACAAAAATTGTATACTGATATTAATGCAGTGTCGAATGTTCTCCATTACAGCTGCCATTTTAAGCATACTGTATACATACGGACATTACTTTTTCAGGGTGCCAGTATTATTACATTTTCTGAAAAGATCATAATTTTAAGTCACACAGTTGATGACATTAAGTGCCTTTGCTTCAGGAAACATATCTCTGTTCATCCATATATACAAGCTATTGTTACCATTGTCAAGGTAACAGTATCAGTGCAGTAGCTGCCACTTCAAATAAACCACTTCAGGGCTAACATCTGTGGGAGATTTTCCAAAGAGCAGCTATTGCTTCTAAAGTATCCTGTAGCTATTTTAAACTGCAGAGGGATGAGGGGGTGCTAGTCCCTATTACAAATGTAATGTACAAAAACCCCCCCACAGAAAAGTGATGCAGCTCCACCAGGGTAACACCATAAATGCGGTATTGCCACTCTAAATCCTCGGTCTTCTGTATGTCCATTGACCAACCACTTCATAACTGCGATGTAATTCACCAAAAAAAAAATCCCACTGAAAAGTGATGCAGCTCCTGTCAATTCCCCCTATACTAACAGACATATGGAAGCTAACAGCTGTGTGAGGATTCCAAGTGCTAGCTACTGCAATTATGCTGTTGCCCCAATAACGGAAAAGTACTGAAATATTTTGTATTCCATATCTTATTGCAATGTAACAATTGCCACAGGAGAAGCTGCTTTTGTTGATGTCTTTATACTACCCTCTTTGATGCCAACTCTTTTTAAAAAGTTGCAACAAATCATGTCCTTTTTGCAGCCATCCTAAAATTGTAACAAATTCATTAAGGAAGGGGCCGATGTCTGTTCAGAATTTTCTGAATTTGAAAGGTGTTGCTTTTTTGCCAAGCAGATGTGCTGCTGCTGCCAGACCATAGATGCTGTTTGACTTATCATGAACTTCATGATACAGAAATTATAGATCAGGTACACAGGGAAACACTAGAGGAAATATGCATCCTCTGCCACTCTCACCTGAGGCCTCAGAGAAAACATGGAGAACATATCCCAGAGGAAAGAAAGGTATGTATAGCATTACATATTAAAGAGGCCCACAGGTGGTTTATTAGGAGGCTTCACCTTCCAGAATATTACATCATTTTCTAAATGCAATGCTAAAACATGAACCCTACAAAAGAGAACAGGAATTTTATGCAATAGTATACTTCCCTGAAGTTTTGGGGGCCATATATTGTACAAATATACAAATAAAAGCCATACCCAGTGAATAGGGAAAGAGGTACATCTACATTAAAGGATACTACTCTATAAACTGTCAGGTTGTCTGTAATGCCCAAGGGATCATCTACAGTGTCTGTGCTGGTAACCCAGGCAGCTTTCATGAATCACACATATGGCACACCTGTGAGTTACACACAGGGTTTGTCAGGGTGACTTTATGCAAGAGAATCTAGTGGAGAATGCAGGTAATGCCCTGTAACCATGACTCATAACACCCATAAGAAACTCACACAACCACACTGAGCAAGGATACAATGATTCCCACAGTCTAATTAGAAATGTCATAGAATGTAGAGTTGGCTTGCTCAAATCAAGGTTCCAGTGTCTAGACACCTCAGGAGGTGTCCTGTAGAATGGCCAAGCCACCTCTGCCAAAATACTTACAGTCTATTGCATGTTGCATAATATCATTCTCAGGTGACAGCTTTAACAAAGACAACAAGGGGCAAAACCACAGTTCCCAGTAAAACAGGCACAACCAGCAGCTCTAACAGATACAGATGAGGAGACTTAGTGAGAACCATCAGCTGCAGATCCTGCTGGCAGAAGTAGGCGTGCACAATATACCATGGTTCTGGCAAAGAGGCAAAGGATAGAACACATACTAAATCCCTAAAAGAAAGAATTAACAACCTTAGCACATAAACATTTTAAAAATGATGCTTGACAAAATGCACAACCTTTACTTAACCATGTAATGGTTATATTTGTTTAGCATCAGACACAGACAACTCCCCCCAAAATTTCTCACATTATTATTAAGGTAAGTTTGGAACCCATATAGAAGAAACAATATAATTGTATAAATGATTACTGTGTTATTCAAATTCTCATATGTTCCTAAAGTGAAACATGTCTTAGGTGTGAAGTAGTGTCGGTGATATCTTATGACTGCTGTTTGCAATGCATAGCTATGGATTTTGAACACTGATGTGCATCAAGCCTTTCATTTGGCTATTGGATATAAACCACTGAACAGGTCAAGGGTAGATTCATTACACTTCATGAGTAGTAACAATAACACAAAAACAGAGATGGTCAGCAAATACAGAAGCAATCATATACAATTGATTATGAACTATGAATAAAAGCATTTATTCGACAATACAGTTGATTAAAGGTAGGTTTTAAGTAAGCAAGTATTAGCTATCCACTTTGTACATCAGATATATATGCAATCCAAGTCACAAAAAAATGTACAAAGGGCAGACAGTCATTATCATTTGCATAGGGTAGATGGGGCGAACAGGAGGGCAAGCTTGACACCAAAGAAATGAGTGTGTGCAAGTAAAACAAAAACTTATTCCTTAAGTGTCCAATTTGCAGTGCCAATTGCAACATATTTTTAGTAGTCAACAGTATTGTTTAGTTAAGTGCAGTGTGTGTGTGTGCATGTGTGTGTCTGTGTGTGTGTGTGTGTGTGTGTGTGTGTGTGTGTGTGTGTGTGTGTGTGTGTGTGTGTGTGTCTGTGTGTGTGTGATGTGGTATGGGCAGGTATTTGTTTAATGTGTGTGGGTCTACATAAACACAATCAATCAATGTGTAAGCACTGTGTCTTGGCATCTTGGACAGGTATGGGCTATGCATGGTAGAGTAGTCAGTTGTTACCCCCAACTACGAGAACTACCTGTGCCAAGAGTTATACTGCTAGTTCCATTGCCTTGGCTAGAATTTGGGGTGTTACTGGACTGTGACTGATATCTGAGGAATGAATTGTCATCAGAACTGTGTACAGGACCATGTAGCCTACCACATTTGGGTGTGGACACCGCAATCACATATGGAGCAGTGGAAGTAGTGCCATTACTGGAGCAGGATTTTGATGGCCACATTGACTAACACTGGATGATGCAGCAGCTCTACAGCCATGTGGATGCCAACCCTCCCCAGCAGAAATTCCATTACTGATACTGCCCAATCCAGTCTGTCACTCATCCTGTCCAAGGAGTCACCCACATGGTTCAAGGCAGACTTGCAAGTTATAATACACAATGTTTAGCACTTATATTATCTCTTCTCATGCCCTTGTGGAATGTGCCTCCATGATGGCCTTACGCATATGGTGTGTGGCACCTACTGACACATCAACATCAGGAGCAAGGTGGACAGCAGGGCTCCAAGCACCTCTAACAACCCTCCAGTATAGTACTTCCCTCACAATGCCTATGGGGATAATCAACCAGTTCTGCAGCTGGAGTAACCACTCTATCCTGATCTAATGCATCATTCTCAACCTATCCTATGTCTGAGGTTCTGTGTCACAGGTATGCTTAGGCAAACTAACAGTGTCCAAAATAGGGCAGGAGATGTTGAAAGCACAACCTCATTGTCAGACTGATCCTCTGCACACCTAGAGGGTGTCTCTTCATCACCATTGTACCACCCATTCTCTAACATCAGTTGGCAGGAGTTTTACAGTGCCACTGGCAGGATCAGCTACAAAAACAAGGAAAAATAAAAGAAAAAGGGAATAAACAACAATCAAACCTATGCCGTATGAAACATATATTACAACTTAAAAGATGCTAATGCAATGAAATCAAATAACTGTAATTTACACATATATCTACCTTTTGCATATTAATAAGAATATAGAAGGCCTGCTGACCATATGCAGGTGGTCATGCAATAGCAGAACTATATGTCCCTACATATGAAAATGAAACAGAGTACAGAGGATTATTCCAGGCAAAATCACTTTAGCTAGTAGATGTAGAAGACTGTCTCTCAGATACCCCTGTGGGAGGAATAAAGATGAGTTATTGATATTTCAAGTAGTTTATTCAGTTAAGCAGTTATATAGATGACTGTTCTTGTTCTAATAATATATACATATGAAACAGAAAGATGAACCAGGTATTATTAACATCATAAAGCAAATGACAAAAGAAATGGAAGATAATTGCCTTCACAGCTGCACAATAAGATACTTTTCATGAAAGTGTTACTGCTCACTGGACTACCCCCTTCCCTCCTTCTCCTTCTCAGTATATGTCCCTTCTATCCCCTGTGTGTGTGTGTGTGTGTGTGTGTGTGTGTGTGTGTGTGTGTGTGTGTGTGTGTGTGTGTGTGTGTGTGTGTGTGAGTGCATGTGTGTTTCTCTCTCTCTCATACCTCAATCAATATATGACATACGTATATGTACGCAATGACAATTATTTATTTAAATAGCATTTCCTGGCATCTCTGCAGTAGACACACTTGTGCTGTCCTCAACATTACCACCAACTCAAAGATTCAGTGTTCTGAGCTGTTAGGATCTCTGAAAATGGACAGGAACTCATTTGTTTTGATCAGTGGAAGCTCATTAGGACCACCTTCTGTAACCATACATTCATGGGCAATTGCAGCTGCATGATGGCTGGCTGTTGTAATAATTTCACTGGCTCTATGTCTTATTTTGGAATGTGTATCTCCATGGCCTCCCACTGCATTCATATCATTCACCACCTGCTCTCAGATACACTCATGGACAGGCTTATCACCCTACTTCTCTCTAAGAGGAATGACCCATGGTGACATAGGGCTTGAATGATCACATCATTTTCTCTATCCGTGTATGGTGGTTTATGGGGTACAGATGTCTTGGGCATCATAACCCTGTATGACAGGAAACATAATAGGAAGGAAGATATCCATAAGTACAAATATAAAAGACAGTTAAAAAACAAAATATGATTGTATCCATCCATCATGCACAAAATACATGAAAAAGTAAATGAAAAAGTAAGGCTTCATTTAAGTCCAACCCCCAAATGCAAAACAAGGAAAGAACTGGATAAAAAATTCATATCAGGATTAATGCTTCTGTCACTCTGTAGTACATTGCAGAATTAAAAAAATAAATGTACACCTGTCAAGGGAAAATGCTTAACACTTTTTGGTTTGATTTGCACTTCTGTGGAGGTCAGCCAGGTACACATCCAGACCTTGACGACATTGTCACTGCTACTAATGACAGAACTCATGACCTTGATAGCAATTAAAGCAACAGTCTTCTAAACAAACTTGTCAGCTTTCAAGATCAAAAATTCCCATTAAAGTGTCATCATTATGTAGAAAAATGCTGCATAGTCAAGAAATAACCATGGTATACATGCCCATGCCGACAGCTACTGAGAATAATGCAGTCAGTACAGGAATACTTATATTATGAAATGAAAATCATAAATAAGATTCAAATACATAAATATATTCATATCAGTAACCTACTTTTCCAGCAAATTGGTTGTGAAAGTAGAAAAAAGTTTCAAAGCAAGTAGCAGTGAGTAGAAGTATCGAGTTCTCTGCATCCAGTCTCCCCTACAGCAATGCAAGCTCATTTACTGCATGATCACCTTTATATAGTGTAGACTCAGCCATCTCAGCACTGTAATTATGCAAATGGGGTGTGAAATTATTAGCATTAATGAATTCCACAATCTTCAGTAAGTGCAGAGAATGTAAACATGGTGTAAGAACATACACAATTGCATGCACATGCCCTATCTCTGCAAAGATGAGTACTGAGAAGTGTGCCCTGCTAAGTGCTTTCAAATGTGAAAGAATAGTCTGACTGCAGTATCAATCAGGGTGTGTCAGGAAGAAGGGACTTAGGAGACATTTTGTGATTACCATTGACTGACATAGAAGAGCAACATTCCTAACTGATATGATTTTTTTCTGAAAACAGTTTCTGCCTCTGAATACAGTTGTGTCTGTAATTCTAAGGAAGTAGATTACTCATTGAAACATATATAAACTGCAAGGCAAAGCACATAGCAGTCTTAAAACACACATTCCACAAAGACAGCTTGGAGGAGACTAAACTGACAACAACCAAAGGATTAGCCTTCATGGAATATGTGTTTTTAGTGTTTCAATATATCTTTCCACTTTTTGGGGGCTTTCTCAGTTTACATAGCAGTCTTGTTAGATAAGCATATATACTGGAATTATGTTCACAAAATAAAGAGAAACAAAGAGGTACAATGTTCACAATTGTTTTAAACTGTAAGGAAAGATTTATCTTCTTTGTTGTCAGCATCACAGCCATCCACACATCTAACTGGAAAGTATACAGGACAAAGGGCAGGAACTATTGCTGTTCCACCTGTTATTTCAATTGATATTATGTCACATATTCAATATACCTAATGACTTAGTTAACATCACAGTATACTTTGTGTGACACATACTGATAAGAATATAAATTGTGTATAAAAAAGAATATGAACTGTGTCTTATGAATTCCATGGTATTCTGGGGTTCTAATTCACAGATGGCATTATTTGTGCATCCATAATGATGTTCAATGAGAATATGTTCATGTTGAAACACAATAACGTTGAGGAGATATCAAAAGTATATATTTTAACTACTTGTTTTACAATGATTCCCCTATTTCAGTACCTTTACTGTATTTTTCCTCTCTCTCTCTCTCTCTCTTCATTTGTATGCCATTTGACATTGCACAATCTAGACTGGCAACAGTCCATAGCGTTGAAATACACAACCTCCTAAGGAAAAAAGTGAAACATTTAATATAGTATGTCTTGTGTTGCACAAACAAGCCTGGCAGTGGTGTACTGAAGATAGCACTCTGGATATAATTCACTGAATGAAAATGCACTTATTAGGTAACTTTGTCAGTGGCACAAGGTGTAAGTGCAGTGAGCTCAGAGAAAAATAACAGCTAATTCAGGGTTTGAAGCTAGTTTTCTGATAATTTTATGGGGGGGGATCTGAATACACATTTGCACACAGAGTGTTTTATCATGGTGTTGTTTAAAAATCAACTATTCACAGTATTGCTATCAACATGCAAGCTATTTGTCCACTTTGACATTACTTGGCATTAACTACAGCTCTGATAATGTCTGCCACACATTAAATTTCCTATGCCTCATTGGTCTGCTTCAAAAGGAACCTTGATGATTGGATGGGAGATAGGAAATTCACCCCGGGGATCATGTCAGTCATCCTGCTAGACAGGGGTCCAGAGATGTAAATACTGTGCAAAGAAATATCCAGGGAATTGTTATGGCTAGGCTTGCATAGGCCCTAGGGTCGATAGCCTAGTACCAACCTATGAACCTATGAACCTATGTTAAAGGGATGAATGTGGCACATGAATGCACTTCTAGCTCTGGTCATTCATATATATACCTAGTGAATGAATTCATTTTACTGTCAACTTGTTTCTCTGTCATTGTTTTCTCTGATGCCTTTTGCTTGTGTATTCTGCTAGACAGTGCACAAAAATGGTTTGCTGCCAAAGGGAAAAATCAGGCTGCCTTCTGGAGTGCAAATAAGCCTGGCACTAGTGTATGGCTGTCAGCATTCGAGATAGTACTCAGTGAATAAATTCAACCTCTCTGGTGACTTTCTTTGTGGCACAAGGTGTAAGTGCAGTGATCATATAAAAATCAAGACAACTGATGCAGGATTTGAATCCAGTTGACTGATAGTTTTTCAGAGGGAGCCAGAATGCCAATTGTCATCACATTTTGCTCAGAACTGTCACAGTAAATGCACATTGTTATCATAATTATGTTTATTGCAAGAACTGGAGTACCACAGGGTTCAGTCCTGGGTTCTCTCCTGTTTGCTATCTACTTCTCTGAAGTGCAGGCTTACAGAGTAGGTCTTTAGCTAATGGAGTTCACAGATGACTGCAAACTAGGAGCCATAATAGAAACTCCTAACAATGTGGACATCCTACAAAAAGGGCTCACTGAGACAGATGCCTGGTGTCAAAGCCATGGCCTCAAGATCAATGCCAAAAAGTGCATTGTCATCCCTTTTGGTAAAAACTCTGTACCCATGAAGTACCACATAGGCGGCTGTCTACTCAACACTGAAAGTGTGATAAGAGACCTTGGGACACAGGTGGAAAATAATCTCTCCTTTGATAATCACATCACCACAGTAGTCAGGAAATCCTTCTACTTGGCACACCTCAACACAAAAGGTTTCTCATCCAGGAAAAAAGAGGTCATTGTTCCCCTCTACCAGTCACTCATTAGACCCATTATAGAGTACAATGCCCCTTTTGGTATGTACCTCACAAGACATCTACATCAACTGGAAAGACCACAGAAATACCTCACAAAGAGGATTACCAGCCTCAAATAGATGACTTACGCATCAAAAAACTCCAGCTTTACTCCTTTGCATATCGCCTACTCAGAGGTGATCTCTGCCTAACATACAAAGCTATGTCAAACCCAGAGCTGTTGGACATGCTCCACTTAAAAGAAATCCCAATCCCTCTGAGCTACACACTCTAGGGACCTAAACCTTGTCACCACAATAAACAGAACATGCTGGAGGGATAGATTCCTGCCACAGATATTTTCCATACTCTGGAACAAAAACTACCTATCTATATCAAACAAAGCTCCTCATTAGTACTCTTAAAGGAAAATATTGATGATTGGCTGGGAAATAGGAAATTCACCCCGGGGATCACTTCTGTGGCTCTGCTCAACAGGGGCACAGGTAAATAATTTCCTTGAGTGGCGAAAGCCAGGGCACCTTTTTGGCTAGGCTTATATAGGCCCTAGGGCCAATAGCCTAGTACTTACCTATGAACCTATGAACCTATGAACTGTGTCTTTACTGTTCACTATAGGAGCCCAATATAATGTGTGTAAATTATACAAAATATAACACTGATGATATTTAATATAAAATGCATATACACAGTTATGTTCTGCAGAGACAAGAGAGCAGAGTGTGGATGAAGACAAGAAGTATTTATGTAGCCTAACATACAGTGTCTTAGGTCAGGCAACTGCATGCCTCTGAGATGTATTTACAAATGCAATCACATAGAAATGGAGTCTCATAACTAAGTAAAGTCACAGACATACAGGTATCTCTTAAGTATATGTACAGTCAGTTTTAAATTACAATGTCTCTAATTGCCATGTTAATAAGTAAGTTCTCCTGTGGCATTGACAGTTAATCAGCAAACTTTAACATTTTTATCCTTTGTTTTCTCTTCAGTTCAATTCACAAGTGTTACTAAATCTTAATAGTGTATATCACCAAAAATGCCACGTGATACCATTTTCCTCAAACAAATCATGATTATAACTAACACCATTGACCATTTTATGGTTTAACATGGGAACGTGTCTCAAGAGTTGGAGCATTGCACAAGGTAAAATCTCAAGCCTATTTTTTACACCTTCTCTGCTTCTTGATGTACTCATTGCCAATGTGTATAATGAGCCATTGCTGTACTTCTAACTGTGCAAATACAATTGGCAAGGCTGTGTGCCTTGGCATACTAGTTGTACACATGACATTTGAACTGGGCAGCAGTTCAGACTCATATTTCTGGCATGAGTGCTACAGACATGGGTGGCAAAGGTAGAGATGGTGTGCCATTTAGTGCAAAAAGTGGCATATTGTGAAACCCATGATTTGTGTTGCACTCCAAGGAAGTGCTACAGCAGGAGGCTATTGCAGGGGGATTATATCGGGAATTAGTATAAGCCTGAGGCTTGGAATATCTTCACCAAGGCTGTCTGCAGTGCAACTATCATCCTGTGCACGTAGAAGCAATGTCATCACCACTACAGTGACACAAAGAAGTGCAAGAGGGACTTTCTAAGCTAATGGGGGGATGAATTTAAGACTGCAAATATCTTCAAATGTGTAAGTATACTTATCCATAACCTATTTATGAAATGGCATTAATTATCCAGCAAGCCAATGCAGTTATTCATTATGCTTCCACACACACACACATATATATATATATATATATATATATATATATATATATAGATATATATATTTTCTTTTTCTACTGTTCAGCTGCAGCAGTGATTGCAGAAATCCATGAGGCATGTCAGGAGGGTCTAACTTGCCTCAGAGAGGGACTGGGAAAGTATGCATCTGGTCTAATAGCAAGGCATAGAAGTTTTCTCAGACCATCACAGTACATAATCTTGAGCAGGCATACCTTAACTTTAATATCAAATCTACATGCCTGATCCTGTAGCTCTTGATCATTACATTAGGCAGTGAGTACATCAGATTAATTGCGTGTGGCTTCAGTATCCACCAACAGATATTCAGCTTTTTACAATCTAATATTTGTAAGATATTTTAACTTCAATACTGCACGGCATTAGCAATTCAATATTTGCAAATCCAGTTATTACCTTTACAAAGCAGATATCTGACATGGCACAATGAAATACATGATTCTATTACTTGTATCATGCCATTACAATAAATTGATTTTAGGATACATCCATACCTTCCCATCATATCTGGATATAGCTAAGGTGTAGTTATGTATCTCTAATATTGTTTTATGTATTGAAACAATTAAGTAATGTTACATGCTATTGATCTAATTTTCTCTTTCTTTTATCTCCCCCACTTTTAGCTGTCCTTTTTTTTAAACATTGATGGCACAGTTGTGCAGCACTTAGTGCTGTTGCCTCACAGAAAAAGGTTGTCAGGTTCAAGTCTCGGCTGGAGTGCCTTCTGTGTGGAGTCTGCATGTTCTCCCTGCATTCACATGGGTTTACTCCGGGTGCTCCAGTTTCCTCCCACATTCCAGAGACATGCATCTGGAGTGTTTCTCCCAGGACCTCCACTGAAAATGGGCTCTGTCCCAGTCAAACTTTCCCAGTAAACAAATGTTAATTAAATAAATAAACAACTGGCCTCCAGCAAAGGGAGGTAATCCAATCACTGGGGTTTAGCCTACCATACTTCCACAAGTGGCTGTGGCAGCACTACCACAGGCAGCACAGACACCAAGCACATTTAGGTCACAACCTGTCAGAGTTCCTATCTGCTACACCTGCATCTGGTAGCTGTGTCTCTGCTATTGGTGCAATGGTACCCACAAGGAACAAAGGAGTGGATGTTGGGATTTTGGCACTCAACAGAAGATGATATGACTGCTAGAAGGCATTATGGAGAGGGGCTTTGTTGCCTGAATCAGCAAGGTTGAAAAAGTCCTGCACCACATTGTTAAAATGATGCCTTGCCTGGCACTCATCCAAGCAACTGACACAAGAGACAGTGATGACAGTTCTGAGAGTGAGGAATATAGTATTACTGTTTTCAAACAAGAGGTGGATATGCCTTTGAGGTGCCAAATCTATCCCTACTGATGGTGTCCTCCAACTTTTTGTGTACATCATCATCCCTTTCCGCCTTGTATGTCCTGCATGTCTGCACCCGCTAACTAAACTACCCTATGTCCAGGAACTGACACAAAGACCAGAATGAAGTAAAAAAGAGTCCAAGTGTACACAGCAGGTCCACATCAAAGTAAAAATAATCCTTTATTCACAAGTAGAATACGCGCTTTCATCAGCTTATAGCTAAATATTTCAACAGAATCTACGCAAACATACAATTTATTGCTTTAAATAGTTACAAAACACACCACCTGATCAATTAATCCATTAATCCTTAAAAAAACATACATTTAAAATTTTAAACACAGTGCAATCCTCCTCACACTTAATAAAAACACTCTCCCATTAAAAATATTCACAATATGCGTCTAAACCAAGATGGACCTAAGCTTAAGTACACTACTTATACTACAGTAGTCATTTAACCCTGGACAAATATGTGCTTGTAACTTAATTTGCCACAATAATTCTTTCATCTCCAAAATTTCTTTCTATGGCCCACCCTGAGGGTTTGGACATACCTGCTCTACTGCAAAAAATAAAAAATCATGATCAGAAAACTGTTTTATATGTTTTGCCAGAGCATTTGTCTTTTTGTGCTGTCTAATACCCAAGGAATGTTCTTATATGCGGTCCCTAAGGCATCTTTGCATTTTCCCCACATAAAATTTGGGGCACACACTACACTGGGCCACATAAACAATGCCTTTAGTGTTGCAATTGCAGTTGAAATTAGGTCTAATCTTTTTTTTTTTTTTTTTTTAATTATTTTTTATTGATTTTCAATAGTATAAATAATTTCATACAGTTCTAAAAAACAATGTAATACCATATTTTAACACAAACTATATACAGAGTCCAAAATAGTTAGCAAATCTTCAATAATATTACATTTTGTCTAGTAGTTTTGTAAGCATTATCCAGGCAATTTGTTTGTGAGTCACGTTTGAGGAGTAGCTGTTTGGAATTCCCTACTACAAGTAATCTTAGAGATATAAATTCCTTAAATGAGAGGTTATTTTTACATTTCCAATTTCTAGTGATAATTGTTCTTGCTATAGCAAGTAGAGTCCAAAGAAGGTTTATTTGATTTAGTGGAACATACCTTGGCATTGGTGCATTAAAAAGTATCATAGAATTAGAGATCTCGCATCTGTCCGACCACAAAGCTTTAATGAAATTTCTAAATTCCATCTAAAATGTTGTTATTGTTCTGCATTCTAAAAAACATATGTGCCCAATCAGCATCTATTAGCTCCTCATATCTCCAACATCTATTAATATCATTCTTGCTTATTCTGGTGGCTTTTTGTGGTGTAATAAAACTTCTATGGATAAATTTCCATGTAAAAAAATTCCAATCTGTGGATGAATATGTATAATAAACAGATTTAAGAATTAAAGTTTTATCATTCTTATGTATTTGTGAGTTATTGAAGTTAATCATATATTTCCATAAGTTGTCTTCCGATATTATTAAATCAGATCTAAGAATGTTATAAAATCTTGACAACGAGATACCATTATTATAGCCTATACTGGTGAATTCAAAAAGGATGGATAACTTTTTGGCAAGGGCTGTTATACCAGAAAAATGATATCTTTTAGATTCCATTAAAATATATTCTCTGAAGATTTGTATATTTAACCAGTTATTTTGGGAGACATTATACCTGGCTAAAAGGTAAGTAGTGTCATGAATATTATTATAGGTCTAATCTTTTGATGATTAACCACTCTACCATCCTCTTACAAAATATGTGTGCATTGTGGGCAAGAACCACATTTGTAAGTGCCATGTTTCCTGAAACTCAATGGTAGAGGAATGTTATTACCAGTCTTGAGAAAATTCTAGATAGATTTGCCCTTTCTAAATACAATTTTAGGTTCTGTCCCAACATGTTCTAGAATCCCATCAAAACATTTAAAAATGTTCCAATTCTTTTTCAGGATATTTGAAATATCCATGTGTTCATTGGAGAAAGTGGTAAGAAAAGCCTTATGAAAGTCAGACTTCTGCTCAATCCCATCATTACTCCTCAAGCTAAAATTTTCACTGTTTTCCCTTAAAATAGGTCTGTGAAACATATGCACCCACTTGGTACATACCTCAGAGAAAATCTGTTGTACCATCAGGTTGGGGTAACCACGTGCCATCAACATGTTAACTAATTTTTCACCCTCTTGTTGAAAAATACCATCCTCAGAAACCATGCGGGCCAATCTAACAAACTGCCCTTTTACCAACCCTTTCTTTTTATGATACAGGTGGCAGCTGGTAAAATGAAGCAAACTATTGGAGTAAGTTGGTTTCCTGAAAATGTCACTTATGTATCTTTTGTTAACAAAATCCTTTTTTAACTCAACATCCAGATAATGAATAGTGTCAGAGTGCCATGTATAAGTAAATTTAAAAAAAGATGTTTGGTTGCAATACTCTATAAAGTTACTAATCTCATGTACTGGTCCATCCCATGCAATAAAAATGTCATCCAAAAAGCGACAATACATGTTCCAATATTGCTTGTAACCTGAATCATTCAGAAACCTCCTTTCCCACTTCAGCATAGTAATATTTGAAAACAATGGGGGCACAAGAGGCCCCCATTGCTACCCCACATTTCTGCTGGTAATACTGACCTTAAAAATATGCAAAGTTGCAATTCAAAACAGTTTCCATAAGTGTAGTTAGTACATAAATATCATTGTTTGAAAACATCCCAGTAGCAACAATATAGTCATAAAACCATAACATCCCAGTGTCATGAGGGATGACATTAAAGAGATTTACCACATCAATGGTTATAAATCTAATGTCTTCCGAAAATGTCAGTTTTCCAATCTTTCTTAGGAAATCCCCAGAATCCTTACACAATTCTGAGAGCATTCTCAAACGTTTTTTAATTTTTGTGTCAATGAACCTGGCAAGAGGGTGAATCGTAGCTTTAGAAGCATTGACTATCCGCCTTAATGGGAGATCCACAATAACCTTATGGATCATGGGAAGTCCAAAAATAGATGGTACAACAGGATACTCACATTTAAGAAAATGATATTCATCTGGGGCATCTTGATCAAACATATCTTTAAGCAAATAATCTATCTGAACATATGATAAATTGACTAAATTAATGGAAACTTCCACATACATAGTATCTTCTAATAACATTACATTCATATGGTTAACAATCAGTTTTTGCCATCACTACAATCCCCCCACCATTGTCGGGCTTCATAACTCTGATATGTCTATCTGAACAGAGTTCCTTGAGTAAGCCCCTTTCACTTTTTGTCAAGTTGAAGTTAGTTTCTGTAGAAAAAGCATCCACCATTTTTCTGAAATCAAATGCACAAATCTTTTCAAAGATGACAAGGGGTATCTGCAACGGGGATTGAAAGTGCTTTTCCTGACAAGTTTGCATGTTTTGTAAACCCCATTTGTGTCATGAAAAAATAAAGCCAAATTTAGTTTTCTCAAAAACAATTTAAAGTCAACAATTAAATATTCTAAACCTGTTTTGACAGTGGGTACAAAGTTAAGTCATTTGCTTAGCATATCACAATGTTTATTTATTTTTATTTTATTTTACATTTGTTGACCGGGCTAGTCTAACTGGATATATGTCCATTTTCAGTAGAGACCCAGGGAGATAAGCTCCAAGACATAAACAAAGAGATACAACTATAATAACAATAACAAATAGTACAACAATATTTATACAACAGTAACATATGTAGTAGAGCATACAGGTTAGCATAGAATATTCAATGTGGGCAAGAATGATAACAATGTATTTCACAGGTTCAATGCATTATACAGGTAAAGTCAATAGTAAAAAGGAAGTTAATTTTGTAGTGATATTGATGAAGTATTTACTTAAAAAACAGTATCCACAGAGCATAGAAGTAATGTAATATAGAGAGAGATGATAAAAAATAGTAATAGGAAGGTATTACAGTAGGTGAGAAGTAATGGATAGGGAAAGGCCAGTTTGAAAAGATAGATGACTAGTCAGGTTTGGTACAAGGGCATAGCCAGTGTGTTTTAAGGTAAAGTTTAAGTCTATTTTTGAAGAATGGTAAAGAGGAGAGTGAGGAGAGGTCACTGGGAAGAAGATTCCAGGATTTTCCAAAAGCATTAGAGAAGAGAGAATCCCCAGCTCTGTTGTTAGGTTTAGAGGTATGTACAAGCAGTTTGTCTGCTGATCTTAAGAACCTCAGATTTTTATAGGGGGTGATGAGGGTAGATAAAAGTGGAGTATTTGAAGGGTTATAAAGAATGTTATAGGCAGTGGTTAGTTGGTGGAATTTAATAAGGTTTTGTGGTTCCAGCCATCCTAGATGCTTTAAGTTTATGCAATGGTGTGTTCAATATGGGTTACCTGTGGCAAATCTGGGAATGTTATTGCATGACACTTCCAATTTACTGAAGTTATTCTTGGATAGACTGGTGAAAATGGGTGAGGCATAGAGGAGTGTAGAGATTAGATGAGTGTGTGCTATTGTAGTTTTAGCTGTAGGGGAAAGGAAGGGTTTAATCCTACAGAGAGTGCCAATTTTTTTTTTGACAGCCTTTATAGCATTGTTGATATGGATGTCAAAATTGAAATTATTGTCGAGGGTGATACCAAGTAATTTGGTTGTAAGATCAGTGGATATTATAGTCCCACTGGTGGATGTCACAGAGAAATTAAGAGGAGATGACTTTTGAGTAGGATTGAAGAGGAGGAGTTTGTTTTTTTGGGGTTCAATAGAAGATAGCATTGTGTGAACCGTTGCTCAACTGCGTTAAATACCTTCTGAGTAAAAGAGTGAAGGTCTTGGATGGAAGTAGCTGAGCATATCAGTGTGGAGTCATCAGCATACTGTATGCATGTGGCTTGGGGGATGGCAAGATGAAGGTCGTTAATAAATATGGAGAAGAAGAGAGGTCTTAGTATTGACCCCTGAGGAACACCTAAGGTAACAGGTAGATGGGTGGATAGAGTGTTATGCCATAATACTGCCTGCTGTCGTTTATCAAGGTAGGACTGTAACCATTTGATGGAAAGAGGGTCTAAAGATAGAGATTGTAGTATGTTTAGGAGAATCTAGTGATTTACCATGTCAAATGCTTTAGACAGGTCAATAAATAGAGCAGAAGAAAAATAATTATGGTTGCGGTTACTGTTAATGCAATCAGTGAAGGAATGGAAGGCAGTGGTAGTGCTGTGTGATGGTCTGAAGCCATGTTGACAGTTGGAAAGTCAGTTATTGTCAATTAAGTGGTTGAGTAATTGCCTGTGGATACATTTCTCCATGATCTTAGCTAAAGGAGAGAGTAGGGCAATGGGGCGGTAGTTTGAGAGCTTAGTGGAGTGCCCACCTTTATGGAGGGGGATTATGTGGGAGACTTTCCATAAGGTAGGGATGTGACCTTCAGTAATGGTTCTATTGATCAGTATGGAAATGGGGTAGGCAATAGCTCTAGCTGATAACTGTAGGTATTCAGAAGGCAGTTGGTCTGCTGAGGGAGAGCATGATTTCAGTTTATTTAAAAGGTTTAGAATAAATGTGGTTGGGACAGGTTTGAATTGAAAAGGAGGAGGTGGGGTTGAAGTAAAGGAAGGTAGAGTGAATGTATTAGGTGATAGTTGACTAGCTAGTGTCTGGATAGCATCTGTAAAGAAGGTATTGAAGGTATTAGCTGTTTGGATGGGATTTTCCTGGTCAGTATTCTGAGGGTTGGGAGTACTAGATTTCCCTGGGTGGAGTAGCTGGTTAATGCGTGCCCAGAAATTTTGTGGGTTGTTATGATTAAGTTGTTGGAATTGTAGGTAGTAGTTCTGTTTATCAGACAGTGTAGATTTCTTAGTGTCATTTCTTATCATTCTAATGGTTTGTTGGTCTACTGGGTTTTTAGTCATTCTCCATTTGTTCCAATATTTATTTCTGAGATGAATTTTGTGTTTGGTTTCAATAGAAAGCCATGGGGCAGAATTGATTTTAATTCTAATGGATCTGGTTGGAGCATGGTGGTTAAGAATGGCGAGGAAGGTACAATTGAAGTAATTAATGGCATCATCTAAAGGGAAGTGTCTTAAGGGAACCCAATTGTATGCTCTTAGTTCCATTTGGAATAGATCAGGGTTAAATTTTTTTTGGATCTGATATTTCTAATAGAGGGTGGGATGTGAGCATTGGTTTTGTATCTGACTATGTAGGTAAGTGAGTGGTCACTTATATCACCAGGGAGGGTTCCAGAATTATAGATGTGAGCATGGTTGTTTGTAATAATCCAGTCTAATATGCTTTCTTTCTTGTTAGTGTTATTTATTCTGGTATGGGAGGTAATAGTTTGAGAAAAAACATAAAGGTTAATGTGAGTGGTAGGGAAGCTGCTACAGTAGGAGTTCCAATCTATATTTACATCACCTAGGATTATGGTTTCTTGGGGTAGGTATTGGGCTAGCCAGCAAAGGATCATTTCTAAGGTGTCTTTGTTGTTTCCAGGAGGTAGGTACATACAGATAATATAGATCAATCTGGCATAGTTAAGTTCAAATTTAGATATAAGAATCTCAGCATTGGAAGCTAGAGGTAAATTACAGTTATATGTGGTTAGCTTTAAGCCAGATTTAAATAGAATAGCAACCCCACCACCCTTCTTGACTATTCGATCAGTTCTTAGGGTATTATATCCAGGTGGGATAATTTCCTTGTCTTTGATAACAGGTTTTAGCCATGTGTCTATTAGGCAGATAATGTCAAAGGAGTAGACTTCTAATAGAGCTTGGAGTTAGGTTACTTTGTTGTTAATGCTACGTATATTAAGATGAGCTAGTAGAAGAGAGTTAGATGGTTTAGTAAGGGGATAATTAGAAGACTGATTGTGGTTATGTAGAGTGATATTAGTTGATGTTGGGCCAGGATTAGGGTGAATATTACCATCCTTCAATGAAATGAGTAGTCCTAGATAGTTTGTGTTAGGGAACCTGCTGTATAGAACTAGCAGTCTTCTGAGATATAGTGTGTTATATTTACTGTGTAGTATTCTATGATATTTGGCAAGTAGGTTGCTGGGTGAGCATGTTATGTTTGCATGGTTAAGCAGGACTGGTACAGCTGGATAGATGGTTTGTTGATTGGGGTAATGAATGTGAGGATGGAGTATGTGCTCATAGGAGGAGAGTGAATAGACAAAGGTAAGAAGTGGAAGTGATAAAAGAGTGAAATAGAGTAAGACATAGGTTCATAGGTTCATAGGTTCATACTAGGCTATCTGCCCGAGGGCATTTACAAGCCTAGCCCATCGTTTTGTGGCTTAGGCCACCCCTTTAGTATGGGGAACTATACCCATTATTTTTCTGTGCCTCTGTCGAGCAGTGACACTGAGGTAATCCCTGGGGTATATCTGCGATCTCCCATCCATTGGTCAAGATTTCTCTTGAACAAGGCCAGCGAGGTGCTCTGCCTCACATGTACCGGGATTTTGTTCCACAGCATAGGGAGTCTTTGGGTGATGAATCTATCCCTCCAGCACGTCCTATTAATAGCCGTGTCAAGGTTTAAGTCTCCCCTTGTGGCTCTGATGGATCTAGATTTTTTGAGGTGAAGCATATTCATCAAATCTGGGTCTGACATGGCCTTGTATGTTAGGCAAAGGTCACCTCTGAGCAAGCGGTAAGCGACTGAATAGAGCTGGAGTTCTTTCAGTCGGGCAGCATAGGACAGATTTTTGAGACCCTTTATCCTTTTGGTGAGGAACTTTTGTGGCCTCTCCAGCTGCTGCAAGTGTCGGGTCAGATACATTCCGAATGGGGCATTGTACTCAATCATTGGTCTGATGAGTGATGAGTAAAGGGAGACTATGACCTCCCTTGATCTAGATGAGAATCCCTTCATGATAAGGTGGGCAATGTAGAAGGTCTTCCTAACTACTTTAGCTACATGGGTGTCGAATGACAGACTACTATCAACCTGGGTCCCCAGGTCCCTGATAACTTCTTCTGTGCTCAGTGGATTGCCACCTATTTGGTAGCTAGGGGTAACCTTGTTTTTCCCGAAGGGTATGACTATGCATTTTTGGCATTTAACTTTAGGCCGTGGCTCTGGCACCAGTTATCCGCTTCTGTGAGACCCTTCTGAAGGATATCTGTGTCAGATGTGTTTTCTACTATGGCCCAGTTTGCAGTCATCTGCAAACTTTGTCAGCCATAACCCTCCTGTGTTTGCTTGTACTGAAAAGTAGATGCCAAACAAGAGTGGGCCCAGGACTGAGCCCTGTGGGACACCACTTGTGACAGGCTTTGAGTCTGACATGGCGCCAGCAGCTCTGACCCTGTGGGTTCTGTCACTCAGCCAGTTTGCAACCCATCTTGTGATGTATGGGTTGACATTTAAGCTGATGAGTTTTTCAATGATACCCGAATGGGGTATTGTATCGAAGGCCTTAGCCAGATCGAGGTAGGCTGTATGGACTGCCTTTTCCTCAATGGCTTTGGTGACTGTTTCGAAAAAGTCAACCAAGTTTAAAAGGCATGATCTGCCTTTGACAAAGCCAAACTGGGTTGGATCCAAAGTCTGCAAATTCCCTATGTCTTTATTTATGAGGTCCATTATGATCCTTTCCATGGCTTTGCAGATAAGGCTTGTCAAGCTAATGGGCCGGTAATTTCCAGGGTCGGTGGAGGCACCGCCTTTGTGAAGTGGTACCACAGTTGCAGTGCGCCACTCTCTGGGTACGTATCCAGAGGTAAGACTTTGATTAAACAGCTGTCCTAGCTGTGGGTTTAATTCCTCATTGAGTTCATGGAGCACACAGCCGGGGACACCATCAGGTCCCATGGATGCTGTGTTTTTTGCTTTTGAGAGAGCAGTTCTCACTTGGGCGCTGGAGATGTTTGGGGGGCTGAAATCGTTTGGTATAGATATCTCTCCTTTGGGGAGGGGAGAAGTTTGCACTGAACCTGTCAGCCAGTATGTTGGCAATGTCTGTAGGATCAGTAATCTTCACATCATTTTGAACTAGTTCTGAGCATATCTGGGAGTTTCCTCCCAGGTTTCTAACATAGCTAAAGAAGGCCTTATGATTGTCTTTTGAGTCTTTAGCTATTTTTCTCTCGAAATTTGCTTTGGATGATTTTATGAGAGCTCTTAGTTTTTACTTATAGTGATCAAGGGTGTCTTACCTTTTAAGGATTTTGCTCTATCTTGTAGTAGCTTCCTCCTTTTGTTGTAGAGTTTGTTTATGGCTGGGGTCCACCAGACTGGATGCTTGCCTTTGGTACAAAGAGTCTTTGTTTTGCTTGGGATTGCCTTATCCATGCAGTCCTGCAGGTGCTGGTAGAAGGCATTTGTAAGTGATTCAGCTGCTTGAGTACTGTTTTCCGCTGGCTCGGGGCCTTAAAGGAGACCACACTAGTCTTTAGAAGTGTGAAGTCGGCTTTTGAGAAGTTCTTTACTGTGGTCTTTTTATTTCAGGTGGGGTGGGATGAGGACCTCCAGCGAGATTAGTTTGTGGTCTGATCTCACCAGTGAGGGTACACCTCGGTGTTGAACATTGTGCTCCCATGTTCGTGATGATGAGATCAAGTATGTTATCTCCTCTTGTGGGGATGGTGACTAGTTGTTCCATGGCATTTGAGTTTATGAATTCCAGGAACTTTTGGGCTAGGGTGTTTGGGCTTGAGTAGTGTTCCCAGTCTATATTAGGGTAATTGAAGTCACCTAGTATGATGGTGTTTGGTGATACATTTATCCCCTCTAGTGTTTTCAGGAAGGCCATGTGAGGTTCCTGAGTTTGTGAGGGTGGCCTGTAACATGCTACAATTTGCAGAGCAGTCTTGCCTATGGTTAATTGCACCTGGATGGTCTCCGATGCATCGTGCGTTGCCACCAGTCTTGAAATGGTGTGTATGGTTTAGACATTGGGAAGGATATGTTATTGGATTTATGTATGTGGATATAGAGTATATAGGGTGAGAGTATGTGAAGGTAGGAGGGTGTGGTGAGATTGGAGGGGAGTGGTGAAAGATGAGAGATAATTGAGTAGAAGTCCAATGTGAATTGTGTAGAGAGTTATGGGAAAAGGAGGAAGTGTGGCTAGTAAGTATAAGAGTAGGACCCCTGGGGGTGGTTGGGAATTGGGGGTAGGGAGAGAAGTGGAGTGAGCCTGTAGGGCGAACGGAGCGGGTAGAAACAGAGACTAGATAAGTAGAAGACAATCAGCAGGACTGATCTGTTAAGGTAAGTTGAAAAAGTCAGATGTGGTAAAGGCTAGTGAGAAGTGAGCCTAGAAAAGGTAGTAGTCGTAGACAGAAGTAGTAAAGGGGTAAGGTGGGGGAACTGGATAGCAATGCAAGTACAACAGGGGAAATAAGGTAAGTAGCTATGTAATAGAGGATAAGAAGGGAATGTGGTTGGGGTTGGGATGTGGTTGGGTAAAGGGTGCCACCTAGTGGACAGGTCTAATATAGCATAATATATATACATATATATATATACATGACACAGCCGCCCTATAAAATATAATTGAAAAGCAAATCAATTAAAATTTACAAACAAAAACATTGAATAAATGGGCGTTGTTGTTGTTGTATCTTTCGGCTTTTCCCGGTTAGGGGTCGCCACAGCGGAACTCAGTCCGCTAATGATTGGCAGTAGATTTTTACGTACCGACTTGCCAGGCCTGATGCACAACCTTCAATGAAGGTACGCCCATTCATACATGTCTCCACACAGAAGATGCTTTAGCTAAGAATCAAACAGGACAACGTTGTACTGTGAGGCGAGAACGCTACCGCAGCACCACCACTGCAGTATTAACAAAAAAGTATTGTTAAAAGTATACAAAACCATAAATTTGAATATTTGATATCAATCTATACATTTTAAACTTTAATGATACTGTTTTTGTCTAAATTCTAATATAGGTTTGATAGTAATCATACTATTTAAAAATCTGGTTTCTCATCTGCATGCAGTCTTATAATCCACTTATACTCAGCAATGTCTAACCTGTTAATTATGTCTCAATCTCAAACTTTTGTTTACCATTTCTAAAACTTTAAATTTGAAATTATGTGTTATATCTCTCTCTGTCCTCTGCTGTACTAAAGCATTTGAGGGTATGTTTCTTCTCATTTCAGATTTGTGTTCAATGTAATACGCTCTTTTATTCCGGTGAATAAAACCAAATATGAAATGAAATGTCAGGCTACATGTAGAAGTGTTATGGTTATCTATCTGGCTACATGCACAAAATGCACAAGCTTCTATGTGGGTAAATGCTCTAGAGCTTTAAAAGTTACTTTAACTTTAAAGTTTTAGAAATGGTAAACAAAAGCTTGAGATTAGGAGACATAATTAACAGGTTAGACATTGCTGAGTATAAGTGGATTATAAGACTGCATACAGATAAGAAACCAGGTTTAAATAGTATGATTACTATCAAACCTATATTAGAATTTTGACAAAAACAGTAAAACAGTATCATTAATGTTTAAAATATATAGATTGATATCTAATATTCCAATTTATGTTTTTTTATACTTTTAACAATACTTTTTTGTTAATACACAAATTTATTCAATGTTTGTGTTTCTAAATTTTAATTGATGTGCTTTCCAATTATATTTTTATAGGGCGGCTGTGTCATGTGGTTGTGATAGTTCTGTATATATATATATATATATATATATATATATATATATATATATATATATATATATGTATATGCTTAAACTCATTCATTGTTTTATTAACACTGATGAAGGGTTATTCCCGAAAGCTCTGTTGTTTTATTAAAGTGAGTTTTTTCTTATTCACGTTGTCTTTTTGGATATTCAAGTTGTCGGAATATAGAAGACTAAGAATTTTAGGTTGAAGTTTTGCTTTGAGAAAAGAAATATGATACAGTATGGCAAATTCCAGCAAAACATTGTGCAATTGCAAGAGACATTGGCCAAGGAAGTGACGGAGCCATCTTTTGTGGACACCATGAAGGATATTAAAACTTATTTGTGCAATGTAGAGAAGGAAGTGGTGGAACGTAAAAAGAAGAAACTTAATCGGGATATTGCAGACTTTAGAAGTGACCTGCTCTTTCTGTGGCATGAAAACTCTGTTGGGTGCAGTCTTCAACAAGTGCTGTAGAAGGCAGGTCATTTACTTCACGCAATTCCTCTGCTTCCTCTTCGTTGGAGATGCTTTGAACAAGAAGAATGTGTCCTTTGAGGACATTCAACAGTTAAGTAGTTCTGTGCAGGTTCAACAAAATGATTTTCAACAGTTGTATAAAGGGTTGGGCCATAAAATCGTGGTGTGAAGAAAAGATGACTCTGCTTTTAGTGTCCGGCAGAGGAGTGATGGCTTTACTGTTAGTTTACCATGGCCGACATTAAGTAAGTGTGTTAACGCTCAAGAACAGTTAAAAATTATTAACTTATTTAATGGAGAGCAACCATGGTATTTATAGAAATTATGGTAAATTAAACTAATTTTTTTGTTAATGCAAAGGAGGATGGAAGAGGGCAGCTCCTGTGTATCTCAGCAGAAGTCTGAGAAAAGAAGAGTTTGCTTATTGCACCACACAGTAAAGGCAGTTGTGCTAAAATGGTTGGAAGAAGCCACAGAGCAGCAGCTTGTTGTTTAGGCACAATAGTACTGAAAGTACAAAATAAGAACTTACTTAGTTTTGACAACTGCTGGGGATTTCAAATGCTGCTGATGTCATAAATAATATAACAAGGGCAGATGTAGCATCAAGTGAAGCAGTGAATACAAACGGTTTACAGCAACAGATGGTAATGAAGCAGACTAAAGTGAATGTCAAGTCATCAATTATAATGAAAAAATAGACTAAGAAGCAAACTTGTCTTGGGATCCCCACTTCTAGAGTGTGAATCTTTAAAGTTTTACGCTGAAGTATACTAAGTTTTGGAGTAAATAAAAGGGCAGAGTAATGATTTAGGAGTAATTAAAGTTTTGTGTAGTATGCATGTGAATATAGCATTCACTGTGCAGATTTATAATGCATGCTGACTTTACTTATCTTCTGGTTTTACATATACATGCACACACACATGCACGCACACACACACACACACACACACACACACACACACACATATATATATATATATATATATATATATATATATATATATATATATATATATATATATATTTATAGAGAGAGAAAGAGAGAGATGGATATATACAGAGAGAGATGCATGTGTATCTATATATGTGTATGTATAAATGTAAACATATCAATGTATATGTGCATGTGTGTGTTTGTGTATGCATTTGTCTGTATATCTATATGGTTCCCCTGGGTTTTACCAAATGTACATGTGTCTGAGAAATGCAGGAGTGTGATTTAATGTTGATGGTACAGACGGCAAAACAGTGGATATGTTAATAGTATAGAATGTTGATACTGGTAAGTGAGGTTGGGGGGTTGAGACAGAGGGATAGGGTTGGGGATGAGTGAAAGATGGGTGTTGTTTCTTTGTGGGAGAGTTTGTGTATTTTAGGGTAAGGGTTAGGTTAGGGGATAGATGTATTGTTGTTTGTGAGTGTTTGTGAATGTTTTTAGTCTGACTCTGTCTTGTGTAGTGCCAGTGTTATGGGAAGGTCTTAATGATGTTAAGGTATAAGGTTAGGATTAGGGAGGAAAGGGCAACATTTGGGTTGGGATTAGCACCTATTACTAAGGTGGTACATGTGGGGGGGTGGATCAAATCAGTTACTAGTACAGCTTGTTAGACTAATGTGTAAGGATTGAAATTTCACAGATATGCCAAATACCATCAACAGAAATTCTTATAGGTTCATAGGTTCATAGGTAGGTAAAAGGCTATTGGCCCAAGGGCCTAAGTAAGCCTACCCAACAAGGTTCCCTGGCTTATGCCACCGAAGAAAGTAAATTTCCTGTGCCCCTGTCGAGCAGAGCCACAGAAGTGATCCCCAGAGTGTATTTCCTATTTCCCATTCACTCATCAAGATGTTTCTTTGAAAAGTGCTAATGAGGAACTTTGCTTGAAATAGATGGGTAGCTTGTTTCAGAGTATAGGAAGTCTCTGGGACAGGAATCTATCCCTCCAGCATGTCCTGTTTAATATGGTGACATGGTTTAGGTCCTTAGCGCGTGTAGCTTGGAAGGATTGGGATTTCTTAAGGTGTAGCATGTCCAACAGCTCTGGGTTTTACATAGCTTTATATCTTAGACAGAGATTTCTTCAGAGTAGGCGATATGCTACAGAGTAAAGCTGGATTTTTTTAGATGGTCAGTGTATGGCATCTGTTTGAGGCCAGTAATCCTCTTTGTGAGGTACTTCTGTGTCCTTTCCAGCTGCTGCAGATGCCTTGTGAGGTACATTCTAAATGAGGCGTTGTACTCTATAATAGGTCTAAAGAGTGCCGAGTAGAGGGGAACAATGGCCTCTTTTTTCCTGGACGAGAACCCTTTTGTAATGGAGTGTGCCACATAGAAGGATTTCCTGACTAATGTGGCAATGTGATTATCAAAGCAGAGACTATTGTGTCCCAAGGTCTCTTATCACACATTTGGCATTAAGTAGACTGCCGTTTATGTGGTAGTTCATGGGCACAGAGTTTTTACCAAAGGGGGGGACAATGCACTTTTTGGCATTGAGATTGAGGCCATGCCTCTGACACCAGGCATCTGTCTCAGTGAGGCCCTTCTGTAGGATGTCCACATTATTTGGGGACTCAATTATGGCTCCTAGTTTGCAGTCATCTGTGAACTTCATTAGCTAGAGGCCTTCTGTGTTACTCTGTACTTCAGAGAAGTAAATACCAAACAGGAGAGGTCCCTGGACTGAACCCTGTGGTACTCCACTTGTCACTGGTTTAAAGTCAGATTTGGAGTCTGCAACTTTTACAGTGTGGGTTCTGTCAGTGAGCCAGTTGGCAACCCATCTTGTGACATAGGGATTTCTACCTAGTTTAGTGAGTTTGGCTATAATTCCAGAATTGGGGATGGTGTCGAAAGCCTTGGTGAGGTCAAGATTGGCTGTGTGAACTGCCTTATCCTCGTCTATGGCTTTGGTGCCTGCCTCAAAGAAGTTGATCAGGTTCAGAAGGCATGATCTGCCTTTCACCAACCTGAACTGGGTGGGGTCCAGAGTTTGGAGGTTACCAATATCTTTGTTTATGAGTTCCATGACGATACATTCCATGGCCTTACAGACCAGGCTCGTCAGGCTAATAGGGCGATAGTTCCCAGGATTAGTGTTGCCTCCCCCTTTGTGGAGTGGGATAACTGTTGCTGTGTGCCATTTAGTGGGTACAAAGCCTGACTTGAGACTATGACTGAACATGATGCTTAGGTGGGGAGCCAGTTCGTTCTGAAGTCTGTGTAAAACGCAGCCTGGAATGTTGTCCGGTCCCATGGATGCTGTGTTTTTGGTTTTAGAGAGTGCAGCTTTTACCTACATAGATGTGATTGCAGGGACTCTGCATTCTTCCTGTATAGATATGGGTCCTTTAGGGGGTGAGAGGAGGGTAAAGTTAGTACTGAACCTATCTGCCAGGATGCTGGCTATATCAGTTGGTTTTGTAATTTTCATGCCATTGTGCTGTAAATCAGCACAGATCTGGGTGTTGCCATTGAGATTCTTGACATAGCTATAGAATGATTTGTGGTTGCCCTTAGAATCAGTGGTGAAATTTTGTTTTCATAGCTAGCTTTGGAGGATCTTATAAGGGATCTTAGCTTCTTACTGAGGCTGACCAGGCAGCTCCTCCACTCATGGGATTTTACTGTCTTTTGCAACAGTTTTTTCCTTCTGTTGTAGAGTTTGTTTATGGCAGGGGACCACCAGATCGGCTTCCTTTTTTTGGAGGATAGCGTCTTGGTTCTGTTTGGGATAGCACGATCCATGCACTCGTGTAAGTGATTATAGAGTTCATTTGTGTAGGATTCAGCAGTCGTAACTGTATTGTCCATCTGCATGGGTGTCGTGAAGTTCGCCACTTCTGTCTTAAGAAGCATGAAGTTGGCTTTTGAGAAATTTTTTACCATGGTTTCCGTAATGGTGGGTGGGGGCGGGATGTGGATATCTAGAGTGATTAGCTTATGGTCAGATTTGACCAATGAGGAGTTGATTTCAGGTGTGGAGCACCGGTCACTCATGTTGGTAATGACTAGGTCTAGGATATTGTTGCCCCTGGTGGGGGTGTGGATAAGTTGATCCAGAACATTGGAATTTATGAATTCCAGAAAGCGTTGAATGAAGGAGTTGGTATATGAGTAGTTTTCCCAGTTAATGGTGGGGTAGTTGAAATTGCCCATTATTAGGTTATTTGGTTGAACCCTAATATTTTCCAGTATATCAAGAAAAGCAGAGTGGGAATCCTGGGGCATGGTGGGGGTTCTGTAGCAAGCTACAATTTGGATTTCAGTTTTGTCCAGAGTTAGTTGCACTTGGATAACCTAGAATGCATTATGCTGCGCAACTAGCCTGGAGGTGTGGATATCCTTAATGAATATGGACACACCTCCACCTTTGGTGTTCTGGTCCAGGTTAGATGGCTGAACAGTGTGATATGACTTATAGCCTAGTAATACAGGGGTGTCTTTGGAGCCTTGAATCAGTTTTCAGTCACGGCACAATATCAATGTTCTCCATTTTAAGGAGTGCCTTGAGTGAGTGCATTGTGAGATTTAGACTTCTAGCATTGAATAGCATCACCCTCAGTTTTTGCTTGCCTGTTCTTGTTACAGTGGTGAATTTGTCATTTGAACCATGCCTAAAAAAGGCACTATAGGGTCGGCAAGAGCCTTAGCCAGTATCCGGAATCCCAGGGGCGACATGTGCAGGCCATCTCTGGCAAAGCATAGTGGTCTGTCGACCATGTTGTCCCAGGCAGACAGATACTAGATCCCCTTAGAATGACACCAGTAGCTTAGCCAATTGTTGAAGTCAAATATTTTGTCCTTGTACTGCGGTATCATTCTGGGCGATGGCAAGATGCTACTCAGGGATAGGGTCATACCTGCCTGGGCTACAAGACTGGGGAGCTCTTCCATGTCTCTTTTCATGTAGTCCAAGGAGGTATGTCTCAGGTCATTCACACCAACATGGACAAAGACAGAGTCATATTTGTACTTGTTGTGGAGTGTCCTGAGTGCAAGGGTTATGTGGCGGATCCTGGCACCCAACAGGCAGCTGACAGTAACCTTCTCCTTGTTTAACCTGATTAGTGGGACATCATTGTACCTGACTATAGAGTCACCTATGACTAGTGTGTGTTGTGTACGTTGGTTTGCCTTATGGACTGTGGTTTATTGGCAAACTTTGTCTGTGGGCTATGTGTCATTTGGGTTGTGTTGAGGGGTGGAGATTGCTTGCTTTTCTGCTTTGGAGGTCTGTTGCTTGAGCAGATTATTATTGAGAGACTCTGTGAATGTTTTTGTGTTTCTATGTGTGGATTTTGGTGGTGTAGGTTTAGTGGGACTATGTGATGAGTGTGGTGTGGTGCAAGTGTTTACCTTCTCCTCTTGACTGTCAAGTTCAGTCTTGGTTGGACAGAGCTTTACTTCCAGTTTGGCTAGATAAGTGCATCTCTCACAGGCTGTGGTGTTGGGTGGTAGGAGGTGAGGGTTGTTTGTGTATATGAGGCAATTGCTACATTGCCTCAAGATGCCCAGATTCATCAGATAGACAGGATAGAATACTGGGAGATGACCCTTGGACATGCCTGAATAAAAAAATACTTTCCTCTAGAAAAGTGAGGAAAGTGAGTATGAGAGCTGTTTTTCTCTAAGCAAGTGAGGAAAGTAAGTACAAAAATTGTTTTCCTCTAGGTAAAGAGGAAGGTTGAGTGCTGTAGTAATTTGTAGCTTATTTATTGCTAACAACAAGTTCTGAACATGTGCTGAGCACGAATAAGCAGATTCAAGTGCTAAAACTAAGAATCTGTACCTGGATCTTGTGGTAGATAGGCTACCTAGTGTTTACCACTCCCACTGATAAGCTAGAATACTTCCCTCCAACACAGAAAGGCTTGGGGGCTCAGAAGCTTACAAACAGTCCTGGATACAGCAAATCTGTATCTCGACTAGACTAATTACAGGAAAGGTGGGAAACAAGCACAAACATGGGCTTTTAAACCAGAAAGTTGGAAGAGATGGAAAAACTGCTCAAACGGCCAATAAATTACAATTTCTGGGCCAGAAACCACTCTTGTGATAGATAGGCTACCTAGTGCTTGCCACTCCCACTGATAAGCTAGAAGGCTTCCTTCCAACACAGAAAGGCTTGGGGGGCTCAGAAGCTTGCAAGCAGTCCTGGATACAGCAAATTTGTATCTGGACTAGACTAGTTACAGAAAAGGTGGGAAACGAGCACAAACGCAGGCTTTTAAACCAGAAGGTTGAAAGAGATAGAAAAACTGCCCAAATGGCCAATAAACTACAATTTCTGGGCCAGAAACCACTCTTGTGTTAAATAGGCTACCTAGTGCATACCACTCCCACTGATAAGCTAGAAGGCTTCCCTCCAACATAGAAAGGGTTTGGGGGCTCAGAAGCTTACAAACAGTCATGGATACAGCAAATCTGTATCTGGACTAGACTAGTTACAGGAAAGTTGGGAAACAAGTGCAAATGCAGGCTTTTAAACCAGTAGTTTATTTAACTGAGTATTTATATTTTAGATATATACAATCTTCACAATTGTGTCTTAATGTACATTCATAGTGTGCTTTGATACCACTCTGTTGTAGTATATTTTCTAGTGTTTTTTTTTAGAATATGGCAGTTGATAGAGTTTGAAGGTGTATTTTGCAATTTTACCGACTATAGTCTTTTGAGGAAGCTGTTAAATTAATACAGTCATGAGTTACTTAGTCTTAATGGGAAGAGTTTTAGTTGAAGGTTTTTGGAGGGAGATAGCATCAAATGCCTTTGACAGATTGAGGAATACTAACAAAATTACCTGTGTTACTGTTATGATTTATGATAGTGAGAAAGTTTAAGAAAGCAGTCTTGGTGCTGTGGTATGGCTGGAAACCATGTTGCGAGGGGAACAATACATTATTTGTTGTGACATAGGGTAGCAATTGGGATTGACTGAATTTCTCTAGTACTTCGGATAATAGTTGTAGGATAGCTAAAGTTCTGAAATTAGAGATATCAGTGGAGGAGTCACCTTCACATAAGGGTAGAAAGTATAACGTTTTACATATGGAATGTACAAAGCTTTCTTTGATTGAACAGCTTATAAGAATAGAGATTGGGTAAGTCCGAGCATCAGCTGAAATTTTAATGTATTCTGCAGTTAGGTTGTCTGGGGCAGGAGTAGTTGCTTCTAGGTTAAGAAGATGCTTTCTAATGGAAGATTTGGGAGCTAGTTCAAGGGGAGAAATTGTTGGAAAGATTATTGGGTCTGGAGGAGATAAGGAGGCAGAGAAAGTTGAGTTACTTAGGAGGCAAGCAATGATTTTTTTACGAAGTGGGAGTTGAATGTGATGGTGATGCTATCAATGTTGCTTTTAATGGAAGGGGGAGGTTTACTGATTTTGCCAGGAAGAATGTGTATGTTGAGAGAGGAGCAGAACAGATTAGAGTTTGTTTGGTGTAGCATGCTTTTTTGTCAGACTTCATCCTGTGTTTAGCCAAATTTCTGCAATGTTTGCCATGCTGGAGGTTTGATTGAGTTTTGGTTTGTCTTCAAGCATTCCCAGCTCTATTTTTTGTTTCATTGCATGTTTAGTTGCTCTGCTTAGCCAGGGTACGTGATTAACTTTGAGTCTTTTTTGTTCAGAGTGGGGCATGACTGTTTAAAATAATTACAATGTTTTTTTTAACTAGTGAGATGGTATCATCTAGAGTGTTATTTATTTTTTATTTGTTTAAGAATATGCTGGTTGATCATTTTTTAGACTGGCAATAAAAGCTTCCTTTTGAAAGGAGATGAGATCCAGAACATCGTTATGATGGTGTTGTTTCATTGGTTAGTTTTTGAAATGTAAGTAATAAAAACAGTGAAACCACTCAGCAGGATAAAGCTTTTGAAATATCACTTAAGATGTTGGAAAGAGAGCCAGAAGAGAGAGTTTTTCTTGGTGTGTTGTTGAGCATAGAATGTCGCCACCACAATCAAAATGAATACTGCATATAGTTATGTTAAATAAAATTCAGAATTCAATACACAGGAGGTTCAGATTCAAAAGTTTACTAGTGTACACCAGGAGTCAAAAAAACATACAAGTACAGAATTTTGTCTGACATGAGACAGGAAGCACACAATTTTATATAGGTTTAACATTTAGCTATGCTCACCTTTCTGACGTGATATGTCACAGGGCATCTACATCACTTTAGCTTACAATTCTTCATTCATTAAGTTTGCTGATGCTGTACATTTAAAAAAAAACTTTTCCTTTAGATACAATACGGCCTTGCTATCCAGCTGGTCAGTCATAATGTCTTTCTGTAAAGTTACTTGTTCAAGGTTTCATATCAGTTCGAATACAATAGCAGCTTCAGTCTTTTAATGCATGTCTTTGTTCTGTTACACTTTCTCACACAGCTGCGTGATATCTAAGTAACACATATACAAGGCTATCTCATTCCGCTAGGAAAGAGCAGAAGATTTCATTATTTCACACATTTAATTTCCTGACCCAGCAGATAATCACTTGTGAAAAGCATAAACATTAAAACTTGCTAAGCTAGCATTCTGTCAGGGTCAGGGATCAGCTTTTGCTTCAAGCCACACTGCAGTTTCAAAACTACTTCACATTTAGACATGAATTAATTTTACTACTATATGATTAATAGAATAAAATGTATTATATACTACTTTGCTTTTAAACTAGCATTTCTCATGTATTCAAATACACATTTTTCTAACAAGTTAAAAATATAACAATAAGGTTAACGTCAAAAAGTAATATCTTTCATTGCTAATGAAAGAATATGCTTATATGGTGTCATGAAGTGGAGAGAAGACTTTGTATTGCAGGTTTTGTTGTATCTAGTTGGTGTGGAAATAAGCTGGGTAAAACCAAAAAGATTAACTGTTTAATTCGGGGGAGGGGGAGTCACCCAGTACAGAAGACTAGGGCATTCAAGTGAGCAACCTCTAAGGCTGCCCAAGCATGTAAGTATTCTCTAAAAAGTGTAATAATGTTCTAGAGAAGTTAAGTAGAGAGTGGCCTGTGGAGACTTGAAGAACTAGTTTTAAGATCCTTCAGGGAGAAGAAAGCAAAGAAAGCTTTGGTTAATTAGCTAGAGAAAGGTAGGTTCTAAACCTAAGGGAGCCTGGTCTTCAAAGTAGGCTGCTCCAGCTCTCTAAGTACAGCTAATGAAAACTATTAAACACTTTAGTTGGTAGTTGAAATAGTGGAAAACATGCTAGAGTAACTCAGTTAGTCACTGCCATTCCCACGGAGCATGTGCACTATGTTCCCCTTTACTGAATCTGACCATTCTGGGAGGGATGGTATAATTGTGACTGAAACAGCCAGGTAGAAAAGGAGGGCATTTGCAGCACTGTAAGATAAAAAAGCAATTTAAATTTAAGAAGAGAAGACACATGGGCGATAGTGGTAGTAAAAGCATCGCCAACTACAAATAGGGTCTGAATGGTGTATTAAACATTAGATAATAAGACAAAATGAAGGTTAGGAAATATTTAGTACGTAGTTCTCTTTAGCTTTCTTTTAAGCCTAAGACCATGCACTTTGATGGTACAGCAAGATACTACAGAGACAGGCCATGGATAGCCAAGGCAAACAGCACAGAACTTTCTTAGAATATGATTATATTTGGCTAATGCCAGCGCCTGACAATGCAAAAACATCCACTAAAATAATTTGTCAGCATCAGCATCTGGTACAGTTTGGAACAGTCAGCTATAAAAAAAATGAATGTAACTAAACAGAACTATTTGGTGGTTAAAATAAAAACAGTTTTCAAATGTAAAACACAATTTGCAGAAGAACCAGCACTGCGGGAGGCTTTGCTGAAACCAGTATGCTGGTGAGGATTATTGCAACATTTCCTCAGTAAACAAGATTCACACTGCTGTCTGGTGCTAGCTGTTGTATTTTTTGAAGCTTTTTTTCACACTTTATATCCCAAGAAGCTCACAATGCATACTTGAACCTACTGGAATTACTACCACCCTACTCATGGGAGACTTCAATTACTCCTCTATATATTAGAAATCCTACATGTCATCAAATCTACATGCACAAAGATTCATGGACTTTGTAAATACAAACACCCTTGACTAAATAGTGAATAGAGTCACTAAGGGCTTCAACGTACTGGACCTTGTACTCACAAATATGTGAGGACACTGCATCCTGCCAATGTCTTGTCCTGCCTGCTAAGGTCTTTGAAAGAAATTAAAATCAACTCCATATCTCCAGTAAAATTAGTAACAATTAGGAGCTATTCAAAGGCAAACCACCATTTACTAAGTGATAGTTTGTCAAAATTCAGTGGTCGACAGGCCACTATGCTTTGCTCCTGGGATTCTGGATACTGGCTAAGGCTCTTGCTGCCCCTATAGTGCCTTTTTTAGGCAAGGTTCAAATGACAAATTCACCACCGTAACAGGAACAGGCAAGCAAAAACTGAGACTATTGCTACTCAATGCTAGAAGTCTAAATCTCAAAATGCACTCACTCGAGGCACTCCTTAAAATAGAGAACATCGATATCTGTGCAGTGACTGAGACCTGGTTCAAGGCTCCAGAGACCACCCCTGCACTGCCAAGCTATAACTCATACCACACTTTTCGGCCATGTAACCTGGACCGGAACACCAAAGGTGGAGGTGTCTCCATATTCATTAAGGATATCCACACCTCCAGGCTAGTTGCTCAGCATAATGCATCCAAGGTAATCCAAGTGCAACTAACTATGGGCAAAACTGAAATCCAAATTGTAGCTTGCTACAGATCCCCCACCATGCCCCAAGATTCCCACTCCTCTTTTCTTGATGTACTGGAAAATATTAGGGTTCAACCAAACACCCGAATAATGGGCGATTTCAACTAAACAGGCTTTGTGCCATGTGAAGGAGGAATGCAATAGTCATCCCTCTTCATAAGGAAAGACCTTCAAAAGATCTTGGAAACTACAGACCCATTTGCCTGACTAGTCTTATTTGCAAAGCCATGGAATGAATCATCATGGAAATTATCACCAAGGACATAGGAGACCAACATACACTGGCTCCATCCCAGTTTGTCTTTGTCAAAGGAAGGGCATGCTTACTGAACCTGGTGGACTTTTGTGAAAAGGTCACTAAGGCAATGGATTATGGGAAAGTGGTACATACTGCCTACTTAGATCTGGCTAAAGGATTTGATACAATATCCAACTTGGCCATTGTCAATAAACATAGAACTAGATATAAACACCTTTATAATATGCTCGATAGCTAGCTTACTCATGTATAGGAGCCAAATGTTTAGGATCAGTGAGGCCACCTCCAGAAAGAGGCAGATCACCAGTAAAATCCCTCAAAGTTGTGTGCTGGGCCCACTGATCTTTGCCATCTACTTCTTGGAGGTTAAAGTAAATGTCAAAGGCTTCTGGATGACCAAGCTTGCAGATGACAGGAGCAGTCATTAAATTCCACCAAGATGAGAACAGCCTTCAGAAAGGTCTGAACAGACAAATGCTTGGTGCCAAAACCATGGTTTAAAACTCAATATCAAGAAATGACCTGTAGTACCTTTTGAACAGTTGGCCACCAGGTAATTATGTCCTTAATAAAATGCCCCTAAAAGTTGATTCACTAGGCAGGGATCTGGGAACATGTGTAGATAGTAACCTAGCTTTTGATCAACATCTGTCCAAGGTTTAAAGAAAATCCTTCTATGTTGCTCAGCTTATAATTAAGGGCATGGCATATTGGTCCAGACAGGTCAATGTACCACCATGCTCGTCCCTCATCAGACCCATCATAGAGTATAATGCCCCCCTTTGGTATGTACCTGACCAGACACATGCAGCAACTAGGTTCCATACAAAAATAATACAGGGATTAAACACAAGGTTATATGCTGATTTCATTAAAAGGCCAGTATCTTTACTCAATATAATAAAGACTTGTGAGAGGTGATCTTTGCCTAGTGTACAAGGCATCACTGGATCCTGTTTTGATGAATCTTTTGCACATCTATTAAAAAACAGCATCAGACCTAAACAAGCATAAACTCATATTTGTTCTCTCCCTCTATATTCCCCCTGGTGACAATATCTTATCCCTTGAAGATATTCTCTCTTGGGCCTCCACCAACATTACTCATGAAACCATAATCCTGGGGGACGTGAACATAAACTGGGCCACAATTCAATCTCCCATTAACTCATTCAATATTAACTTAAATAACTTTACACAACTAATTAATTCCACTACCAGGCCTTCCAAGGACTCCATTACTGGAAGTACAATGGACTGTATTCTAGTATCCCATCCTCACCATATCTCTGATAGTTGTATTCTCCTAGACCCACTGGCTGACCACTTCCTCACTTTTTCCCACCATCTCCCCTCTTCCCTACAACTAACTCACACCTATATTTCCACTTGTTGCCTAAAAACCTTTAATTCTGAAACCTTCTCAAAGCACTAAAAAGCACAAACTGGAACCCATTAAAGACTCGTTCCCTAGATAATACTCTCTCCTACTTTAATTCTACTTTCACAAACCTGCGAAACTCCTTTGCCTCTTTAAAAATAAAATGTATAAAAAGTTACCCTGTACCCTGGTTAACCAAAAACACCTTAGCTACTATAGACTCCATGACAAAGCCGGGACATGCTACCATAAAAATAAAACCACTATCACCCTTAACAAATATAAAACACTATGAAATAAAGCCAAAATCTTATTACCTCAGACCGCAAAGCCTATTTCTCCACTCTCCAAACCAACCACAACACCAATCCCAAACTATTTTGGAAAGGAATCTCATCTCTCCTCAACTCAGGAAAAAAAGGAAACCCTTGCCCCAACCTAGATGCCTCTGACATGGACTTAGCCACTCAGTTTAACTCTTCCTTCACAGAGTCCATAAGCAAGCTAACATCACCCTTCACCAACACCTCTGTGACCCCTCCCTAGCCTGCAGCCATTCCTTCTTCCCCTGGCATTCATTGCTCCCAACCTACACTCTTCTCTATCAATCCCATCTCTATATCCACTATAAAAAAATATCCTAAAATTAAAACCTGGTTCCAATGCCCCTGATGACATTCCCTCCTACTTCCTAAAAGTAGCCTCAGAAGCCATTGCTTTCCCTATCAGCATACTAATTAATCAGTCTATCTCAGAAAGCCAGGTCCCCCAGCTCTGGAAGAAAGCCTTTATTATTTCTCTACATAAAGGAGGCAATGATAATGACATTCCAAACTTCCTCCCTATTGCTATCTTATCGCCTATTTCTAACCTTCTTGAAAAATGTATCCACCAACAACTCTTTCCCTATCTCATCAACAACCAGCTTCTTACCCACACACAGCATGGATTTGGACCTGGTCATAGCACCTCCACTGCACTCCTCCCCTTCCTTGAAACAATTATCAAAGCCCATGATTCGGGCCATTTCATGTCCACCCTTCTCCTTGACCTCTCCAAAGTGTTTGACACTATTTCTCACAACCTGCTTCTTAATAAACTCTCCAAACAAAACCTATCTCCTTCCTGTATCAAGTGATTCTCCAGCTACCTCACACCCAGACAACAAGCAGTCAAATGGAATAAAGCCACTTCACCCCTCCTTCATACTCCCACAGGTGTCCCCCAAGGTTCCATTTTAGGACCCCTACTATTCAACATATTCAATAATGACTTTTACCAAGCCATTCCAAACTCCAGCCTCATCCAATATGCTGATGATTCTACCATTATCTGCTCCTCCCCTTCTGTCCCCACTCTAAATAAGCTTACCCAAAGCACCTTCTCCTCTACTGAACAGTGGATGCTAGACAACCATCTGGCTCTTAATGCAACCAAAACTAAGCTTATGTTATTTACTGCTTCCAAAACCTCCTTCCTAGATAAACACTCATTCATAATCACCAGTAAAAACAATACTCTCCTAGAAATAGTCTCTGACACTAAACTACTAGGAGTACTCATAGATGATCAACTAAAATTCGACAAACATTTACAAGTAAATATCAAAAAAACCCACAAAACACTTGGTATGCTATACTGCCATAATCGTTATATCTCTCCTTCCACCAGGCTCATACTAGCCAATACTTATCTCATCCCATCCCTCCTATATGGTGCATCTATCCTCACCAAAATGCAATCCTCCCTCAAAACAAAACTCTCCTCTTACTATAACAAGATACTAAAATTTGCGGCAGGTCACAGAGCCATTTCTCACCATTGTGATTCTCTTCACCAGCTAAACTGGCTTGAGCTACCTAACCTCCTCACTTATACCCAACTCGTCCAAGCACACAAACTCATTTACAACCCCTCTCTTTGTTCCGCCCTAGCTACTACATTTGAAATGCATGAAGCAGAACAACTTCTAAAAATCTAATTCCCAAAAACTAATTAAATTGCACAAACCCACATGTCCAAATGGGAATCACCTAATGTCCTTCTCTCTTGCAAGCCTCTGGAATTCTCTACCATCTCCTATCCGCATCACCAGCAGTCTCTCCTCATTTAAAAGCTTGTTGCACCCACACCTAACTTCACAATGGAAGTGCTCCTGCTCCCATCCTACCTAATCCTTCTAATGCCACTTCCTACTCTCCTAGAACTAAATACACCATCACTGCCTCCTATAGTTCCACAGCTCTGTTGAACTATTTGATCAACTACTTAACAGTTACCCTATGCTGCTACTTCTGTGTAAAAAAAATGTTTTTATTGCTGTTTAATGAACTATACTGATGTATTCTATCATTGTTAACCTTTTCTTATCATATTTACTTTGTATTCCTATGAGATAATCTGTAATGTATATGTGCAATGTGTACTATGCATTTTTATTTTTCTGGAGCTTTTCTCCCCAGGATTATATTGAAAATGGGCTCCTTGTGGCCCAATGGACTATCCTGGCAAACAAACTGCAAATAAAATAAATAAATAATAGAGCTACTAAATCTAAAGTCCTAAATTCTGCTTAAAACATAAATGAGATATGCTGGATAGGCAGATAAAGTTTTTCAGAGAATTCCCCTTCTTTGGAACAGGCTCCCCATTCAATAGAAGCAGAGTTTTTTTCCTAACCCAGTTTAAGTGCAACTTTGACCAATGGATGGGTAATCAAAGATTCACCCCTGGTCTGACAACAATGTCTCTGAGTAATCAAAGATTCACTCCTGGTCTGGCAACAATTTCTCTGATGGACAGAGGCAGTCAGAATATCACCCCTATATAGGCTTATAAGGGCCCTAGTGGTTATTGGACTGTATATATGGGTCTACCTAAATTGATCTAATGCTAATTATTTTGACATGAAAAATAGCCAATGGAA